>NW_024427599.1:167500-207500 GCF_017562075.2 Anopheles merus | reverse complement strand
CCTCCACTTGATCCTTGCAAAAGGATTTATGCTCAACTCATTCCAATTATGGACCATCGTTAGAGAGGTCCATATTGTTATTTCTCGTCACTACCTCCCCGTGCCGGGATTGGGTAATTTACGCGCCTGCTGCCTTCCTTGGATGTGGTAGCCATTTCTCAGGCTCCCTCTCCGGAATCGAACCCTGATTCCCCGTTACCCGTCGCAACCATGGTAGTCCTCTACACTACCATCAATAGTTGATAGGGCAGACATTTGAAAGATCTGTCGTCAGTCGCAAGCGACCGTACGATCGGCATCCTTATCCAGATTTCAACTCAAAGCGCCCGGAGGCGATTGGTTTAACTAATAAGTGCACCAGTTCCGCCGACCCGGAGGCCAACAGTCCCGGCATAATGCATGTATTAGCTCTGGCTTTTCCACAGTTATCCAAGTAACTGTTTGGATGAGGATCTTGTAAATTATAGCTGTTATACTGAGCCTTATGCGGTTTCACTTTCTAGGAAGCTTGTACTTAGACATGCATGGCTTAACCTTTGAGACGAGCGTATATCACTGGTAGGATCAACCAGAATTCGAGTCAATTGCTTGAACACGAACTACACTCTTGATCACGCGAGGCGCAAGTCCCCCGTGACCACCGAGATTTGTTCTCTGACGCCGGAGCGTCGTTGGCGCCACTCGCTAAGGCACAAGCAGGCAACGTCGGATGCATTGCACACGGCTAGCGGATCTCTCTGCACTGCGTCGGGGGTGTCCCCCCAACGTCTGTCTGGAGACATTGCTAGGCCGGTACGGCACTCTGCGCACTCTTGCTTGACCTCTTTGAGCAACGGGCCTCTAAGCGGGGGTGTATGCTGGTACGACATCGACTGGTACATTGCACTCACTAACGATCTCTCTGCACTGCATGTCACTCACAACCACCGTGACGGGAGACTTTGCTAGCTTGTACGATACTCTGCGCATGCCCGTACGTTGCACATCGACTGGTACATTGCACGCACTAACGATCTCTCTGCACTGCATGGGACTCTCAACCACCGTGACGGGAGACTTTGCTAGTTCGTACGATACTCTGCGCATGCGCGAACACAACACTTCGACTGGTACATTGCACGCACTAACGATCTCTCTGCACTGCATGGTACTCATTACTTTACCACCGTGACGGGAGACTTTGCTAGTTCGTACGATACTCTGCGCATGTGTATATGTTTAGCAACCCAACCAACTTGAGCACCTAGGGGAAGTTGTGATGCCATCTGAACACCCACCGACTGATGCATTGAACGGCTAAAGTTGACCTTCAATCCGAACTGGCACTCTGCGGCGTGGAGGCAGTTGCGCGACCACTCCTATCCCAAACCAACAAAGCAAGGTGTATCCTACGTGCTCGCTACAAGCACACCACGACGGGACACATTGAACGGTTCAGCGATCTCTCTGCACTAGTGGAATGATACCACCGTGATACGGGAGACTTTGCTACAGCGGCTTCTCTGCACTGCTGGGCTACCACCAATGTGACGGGAGACATTGCTAGCGGTCACTCTGCACTAGTGGAAGAACTCCACCGTGATACGGGAGACATTGCTAACGGTCACTCTGCACAGGTGCCAATACCACCTCGTGACGGGAAACATTGCTGAAAGCGGCTTCTCTGCACTGCTGGGCTACCACCAATGTGACGGGAGACATTGCTAGCGGTCACTCTGCACTAGTGGAAGAACTCCACCGTGATACGGGAGACATTGCTAACGGTCACTCTGCACAGGTGCCAATACCACCTCGTGACGGGAAACATTGCTTTAAACCGAACGGCATCTCTGCGCGTGAACTTGCAACTTGCACCCCAACTTGTTACATCTGGTCGAACGGGTGCGCACGACGGGACACATTGCACGGTTCAGCGATCTCTCTGCACTAGTGGAAGAACTCCACCGTGATACGGGAGACTTTGCTACAGCGGCTTCTCTGCACTACTGGGCTACCACCTTGTGACGGGAGACATTGCTAGCGGTCACTCTGCACTAGTGGAAGAACTCCACCGTGATACGGGAGACATTGCTAACGGTCACTCTGCACAGGTGCCAATACCACCTCGTGACGGGAAACATTGCTGAAAGCGGCTTCTCTGCACTGCTGGGCTACCACCTTGTGACGGGAGACATTGCTAGCGGTCACTCTGCACTAGTGGAAGAACTCCACCGTGATACGGGAGACATTGCTAACGGTCACTCTGCACAGGTGCCAATACCACCTCGTGACGGGAAACATTGCTTTAAACCGAACGGCATCTCTGCGCGCATACACCCCAACAACACTAGACGAACATTGTCTTTGGCTACTCCGATCGGTATACATGATTATGACGGATACATTGAATGGCTATAGTGGGTTGGGTTGAAATTACCGCGGCTGCATTTTTGTTAAAACTGTAAACCGTACGGTGTCCTTCTAACAGGCGGATACCTTTGTACGGCTACAGAGTTGAATTACCCGGCTGCGTTTTGACCACTATAGTCCAATCGGTACTCTGCACTCTCATGTATACTAATGTTTCACTTGGATACACCCCACTGTTTTGTCCTACGGGCGTGTAAGCTCTCCACGACGGGATGCATTGATTGGTTCAGCGATCTTTCTGCACTTCGTGGATCTACTCCTTCGATGTGTCGGGAAACATTGCTAGCGGTCACTCTGCACTAGTGGAAGAACTCCACCGTGATACGGGAGACATTGCTAACGGTTACTCTGCACCTCGTCGAGTTACCACCGTGTGTCGGAAGACTTTGCTCCTGAGTCTCTCTGCACTGCGTAAGCTACCGCCGTGTGTCGGGAAGCATTGCTAGCGGTCACTCTGCACTAGTGGAATGATACCACCGTGATACGGGAGACATTGCTAACGGCTACTCTGCACTTCGCGGACCTGCTTACTCTGTGACGGGAGACTTGCTAGCGGCTTCTCTGCACTACTGGGCTACCACCTTGTGACGGGAGACATTGCTAGCGGTCACTCTGCACTAGTGGTAGAACACCACCGTGATACGGGAGACATTGCTAACGGTCACTCTGCACAGGTGCCAATACCACCTTGTGACGGGAAACATTGCTAGAAACCGATCGGCATCTCTGCGCGATTACTTGAACACACCCCCAACTTAGTCAACTGTTAAACTTTTTCGTAATCACGGCGGGACACATTGCTCGAGCTCTAACGGACCTCTGCACGCATGAAACATGGTGGCGGGAATCATTGCTAGAACCGAACGGCGCCTCTGCGCGATGTACAAGCTCAACAGGAACCTCGTATCGGCTGCCGAGCCGGAGCTCGAACAACTTGGACTATCACCTCTAATTATATCAACTCACACCTCCCCCGAGGGTTCCGCAGAATTGCTTCTGGGTCCCCTTATCGTTAATTGCGATTCGTGTTTGCATTACACTACATTGAGCTATTCCAACTTGTTTATCCGCATGGCGAACATTTGCTGCATAGAACATTTAAGTTCCACTTTGCTCTCCCCTACGTGGGTCTGAGCTTCGCTCTCAGGGAAAGTTATGCCACATTTGGTAAGGGAAACCCGGTTTCATCACGCTATTTTACCTGCACCATGACCCCAGACACATTTGTTCAATGGATTAGATCCAAGGAACGCCGACAAACCATGCACCACTACCCTTAATAGCTCATCGAGCTTAGCGTGAATCCTTCGAGTTTCCCTAAAAAGTTCGATTGGTCTTGCAGTGTTTAAAGACAACGAAGCTTAGTTTCAAGCATGCATTTAATATACGCTTACGAAAACCTCTTAAACTGTTACGACTTTTATGCTTGAAACCATCACGACGAAGTCTTAGGGTCCGTAGACCCGTGATGTACCGCTCCAGGGAGCTTTTTGAAAGGTTGGGTAGGTCCTTTCAGGGTCCGTAGACCCTCTACGCTGCCAGTTCTCAGCGTAAGAGTACAGCAAACTAGCCAGCTACTGTCTCTTCATGGGTCCGAAGACCCAAAAATATATTTGCTACTGACCACCTTAAGCGATGCTGGGGTGTCTGTAATTTTCGAGATTTTGTCCCCGGGACACCTAGTCCGGGGCATAAGCCGTGTACTACAAGGCCTAATTTTACTCTAATATACGCATATCAACTCGAAATCATAGGTTAAGATCATCGGCAGACACCACCAGACACCACTTTTGCTTCATAAGTTCGGACTATGGTCATACGACGAACTAAATCGGGGAGGGGACGTATGACCCAAATGGGGGCCGAAATGACCCACCGACACCTCAAACCATGCTCCTACGACAAAATAGAGGTAAAAACTACGATTTGGTGAAATTTTCATTTTTGACCTCGGAGCAAGGTACCCTCCCTATAGTAGGCAATGAACAAATGATCATGTTCCCAGGAGGGCAAAAGTTGGGAACTCGAGAGGAAAGCGCTAATGGCGCGCCTTACCTAGGGGCCCGTAGAGTAAAAAGGGTACCCCCAAAAAAGTTGTTGTTTGACGTTCTGGTTTCACTTTTCATCATCTAAAATGCGTTTTCTACACGTTTTCAGTGATTTTGGCGAAAAAAAATTTTTTGACTACTCGAGCTCTCCGGCCCGTTCGGTGACCATTTTTTGACAAAAGCTAGGGAGCTGCCCCTAGGTTTGGGGTGTCACAAAATTTTGAAAAGTGGTCAAAAAACCACTATCCAGAATCGGATGTAGAATCATTAGACGAACTTAAAATTGTTCTACGACCCATGTCTGCGACGTTTAGTTTTCGAGTTATGGCCCGCCGTAGGTCTGACGGAGAACTTTTGCTAAGCGCACTTTGATGTTTGTATGAAAAAGTACCCTACCTAGGGACGCGTAGAGCAAATTGGTACCCCGGGCATGTTGTCGGTTGACTTTCTGGTTGCACTTTCATCATCTAGGGTGTGTTTCTGACACGTTTTGAGGGTTTTTAGCGAAAAAAATTTTTTTGACTACTCGAGCTCTCCGGCCCGTTCGGTGCACTTTTTTGCAAAAAGCTAGGGAGCTGTCCCTAGGTTCGGGGTGTCACAAAATGATGAAAAGTGGTCAAAAAACCACTATCCAGAATCGGATAGAGAATGATTAGACGAGCTTAAAATTGTTCTACGACCCATGTCTGCGACGTTTAGTATTCGAGTTATGGCCCGCCGTAGGTCTGACCGAGCAATTTTTGTTCCGCGCACTTTGTGCACCGTGCACATTGATGTTTGTATGAAAAAGTACCCTACCTAGGGACGCGTAGAGCAAATTGGTACCCCCGGGCATGTTGTCGGTTGACTTTCTGGTTGCACTTTTCATCATCTAGGGTGTGTTTCTGACACGTTTTGAGGGTTTTTAGCGAAAAAAATTTTTTTGACTACTCGAGCTCTCCGGCCCGTTCGGTGCACTTTTTTGCAAAAAGCTAGGGAGCTGTCCCTAGGTTCGGGGTGTCACAAAATGATGAAAAGTGGTCAAAAAACCACTATCCAGAATCGGATAGAGAATGATTAGACGAGCTTAAAATTGTTCTACGACCCATGTCTGCGACGTTTAGTATTCGAGTTATGGCCCGCCGTAGGTCTGACCGAGCAATTTTTGTTCCGCGCACTTTGTGCACCGTGCACATTGATGTTTGTATGAAAAAGTACCCTACCTAGGGACGCGTAGAGCAAATTGGTACCCCCGGGCATGTTGTCGGTTGACTTTCTGGTTGCACTTTTCATCATCTAGGGTGTGTTTCTGACACGTTTTGAGGGTTTTTAGCGAAAAAAATTTTTTTGACTACTCGAGCTCTCCGGCCCGTTCGGTGCACTTTTTTGCAAAAAGCTAGGGAGCTGTCCCTAGGTTCGGGGTGTCACAAAATGATGAAAAGTGGTCAAAAAACCACTATCCAGAATCGGATAGAGAATGATTAGACGAGCTTAAAATTGTTCTACGACCCATGTCTGCGACGTTTAGTATTCGAGTTATGGCCCGCCGTAGGTCTGACCGAGCAATTTTTGTTCCGCGCACTTTGTGCACCGTGCACATTGATGTTTGTATGAAAAAGTACCCTACCTAGGGACGCGTAGAGCAAATTGGTACCCCCGGGCATGTTGTCGGTTGACTTTCTGGTTGCACTTTTCATCATCTAGGGTGTGTTTCTGACACGTTTTGAGGGTTTTTAGCGAAAAAAATTTTTTTGACTACTCGAGCTCTCCGGCCCGTTCGGTGCACTTTTTTGCAAAAAGCTAGGGAGCTGTCCCTAGGTTCGGGGTGTCACAAAATGATGAAAAGTGGTCAAAAAACCACTATCCAGAATCGGATAGAGAATGATTAGACGAGCTTAAAATTGTTCTACGACCCATGTCTGCGACGTTTAGTATTCGAGTTATGGCCCGCCGTAGGTCTGACCGAGCAATTTTTGTTCCGCGCACTTTGTGCACCGTGCACATTGATGTTTGTATGAAAAAGTACCCTACCTAGGGACGCGTAGAGCAAATTGGTACCCCCGGGCATGTTGTCGGTTGACTTTCTGGTTGCACTTTTCATCATCTAGGGTGTGTTTCTGACACGTTTTGAGGGTTTTTAGCGAAAAAAATTTTTTTGACTACTCGAGCTCTCCGGCCCGTTCGGTGCACTTTTTTGCAAAAAGCTAGGGAGCTGTCCCTAGGTTCGGGGTGTCACAAAATGATGAAAAGTGGTCAAAAAACCACTATCCAGAATCGGATAGAGAATGATTAGACGAGCTTAAAATTGTTCTACGACCCATGTCTGCGACGTTTAGTATTCGAGTTATGGCCCGCCGTAGGTCTGACCGAGCAATTTTTGTTCCGCGCACTTTGTGCACCGTGCACATTGATGTTTGTATGAAAAAGTACCCTACCTAGGGACGCGTAGAGCAAATTGGTACCCCCGGGCATGTTGTCGGTTGACTTTCTGGTTGCACTTTTCATCATCTAGGGTGTGTTTCTGACACGTTTTGAGGGTTTTTAGCGAAAAAAATTTTTTTGACTACTCGAGCTCTCCGGCCCGTTCGGTGCACTTTTTTGCAAAAAGCTAGGGAGCTGTCCCTAGGTTCGGGGTGTCACAAAATGATGAAAAGTGGTCAAAAAACCACTATCCAGAATCGGATAGAGAATGATTAGACGAGCTTAAAATTGTTCTACGACCCATGTCTGCGACGTTTAGTATTCGAGTTATGGCCCGCCGTAGGTCTGACCGAGCAATTTTTGTTCCGCGCACTTTGTGCACCGTGCACATTGATGTTTGTATGAAAAAGTACCCTACCTAGGGACGCGTAGAGCAAATTGGTACCCCCGGGCATGTTGTCGGTTGACTTTCTGGTTGCACTTTTCATCATCTAGGGTGTGTTTCTGACACGTTTTGAGGGTTTTTAGCGAAAAAAATTTTTTTGACTACTCGAGCTCTCCGGCCCGTTCGGTGCACTTTTTTGCAAAAAGCTAGGGAGCTGTCCCTAGGTTCGGGGTGTCACAAAATGATGAAAAGTGGTCAAAAAACCACTATCCAGAATCGGATAGAGAATGATTAGACGAGCTTAAAATTGTTCTACGACCCATGTCTGCGACGTTTAGTATTCGAGTTATGGCCCGCCGTAGGTCTGACCGAGCAATTTTTGTTCCGCGCACTTTGTGCACCGTGCACATTGATGTTTGTATGAAAAAGTACCCTACCTAGGGACGCGTAGAGCAAATTGGTACCCCCGGGCATGTTGTCGGTTGACTTTCTGGTTGCACTTTTCATCATCTAGGGTGTGTTTCTGACACGTTTTGAGGGTTTTTAGCGAAAAAAATTTTTTTGACTACTCGAGCTCTCCGGCCCGTTCGGTGCACTTTTTTGCAAAAAGCTAGGGAGCTGTCCCTAGGTTCGGGGTGTCACAAAATGATGAAAAGTGGTCAAAAAACCACTATCCAGAATCGGATAGAGAATGATTAGACGAGCTTAAAATTGTTCTACGACCCATGTCTGCGACGTTTAGTATTCGAGTTATGGCCCGCCGTAGGTCTGACCGAGCAATTTTTGTTCCGCGCACTTTGTGCACCGTGCACATTGATGTTTGTATGAAAAAGTACCCTACCTAGGGACGCGTAGAGCAAATTGGTACCCCCGGGCATGTTGTCGGTTGACTTTCTGGTTGCACTTTTCATCATCTAGGGTGTGTTTCTGACACGTTTTGAGGGTTTTTAGCGAAAAAAATTTTTTTGACTACTCGAGCTCTCCGGCCCGTTCGGTGCACTTTTTTGCAAAAAGCTAGGGAGCTGTCCCTAGGTTCGGGGTGTCACAAAATGATGAAAAGTGGTCAAAAAACCACTATCCAGAATCGGATAGAGAATGATTAGACGAGCTTAAAATTGTTCTACGACCCATGTCTGCGACGTTTAGTATTCGAGTTATGGCCCGCCGTAGGTCTGACCGAGCAATTTTGTACTGAAATGTATGGCGGATATATTATTACTCAAACAACATTGCCTTGTATCGTGTCCTACTTGGTCGGCACGGTAAGTATCGACTATAACAAGATTAAATGGATTGAGTGATAACATTTTAAGCCCATTTCCTAAGCCGTGCACCAAAATTGTGTACCGATCAGGGAAAGTACACTACGTACGCGTTCATGGATGTCCATGTTGGTACAAGTTGCCGGTCAGGATAGCCGTGCACCAAAATTGTGTACCGATCAGGGAAAGTACAACACGGAGGGCGCAGCCCGAGCGTACGCGTTCATGGATGTCCATGTTGGTACACATGCACCAAAATTGTGTACCGATCAGGGAAAGTACACTACGTACGCGTTCATGGATGTCCATGTTGGTACAAGTTGCCGGTCAGGATAGCCGTGCACCAAAATTGTGTACCGATCAGGGAAAGTACAACACGGAGGGCGCAGCCCGAGCGTACGCGTTCATGGATGTCCATGTTGGTACACATGCACCAAAATTGTGTACCGATCAGGGAAAGTACAACACGGAGGGCGCAGCCCGAGCGTACGCGTTCATGGATGTCCATGTTGGTACACATGCACCAAAATTGTGTACCGATCAGGGAAAGTACACTACGTACGCGTTCCTGGATGTCCATGTTGGTACAAGTTGCCGGTCAGGATAGCCGTGCACCAAAATTGTGTACCGATCAGGGAAAGTACAACACGGAGGGCGCAGCCCGAGCGTACGCGTTCATGGATGTCCATGTTGGTACACATGCACCAAAATTGTGTACCGATCAGGGAAAGTACACTACGTACGCGTTCATGGATGTCCATGTTGGTACAAGTTGCCGGTCAGGATAGCCGTGCACCAAAATTGTGTACCGATCAGGGAAAGTACAACACGGAGGGCGCAGCCCGAGCGTACGCGTTCATGGATGTCCATGTTGGTACACATGCACCAAAATTGTGTACCGATCAGGGAAAGTACACTACGTACGCGTTCCTGGATGTCCATGTTGGTACAAGTTGCCGGTCAGGATAGCCGTGCACCAAAATTGTGTACCGATCAGGGAAAGTACAACACGGAGGGCGCAGCCCGAGCGTACGCGTTCATGGATGTCCATGTTGGTACAAGTTGCCGGTCAGGATAGCCGTGCACCAAAATTGTGTACCGATCAGGGAAAGTACAACACGGAGGGCGCAGCCCGAGCGTACGCGTTCATGGATGTCCATGTTGGTACAAGTTGCCGGTCAGGATAGCCGTGCACCAAAATTGTGTACCGATCAGGGAAAGTACACTACGTTCCTATGACTTGGGTGAAAAGTGTTGATAAAGTGCCGGATAGGATAGACGGTGGCTTATCGTACACATCACAAACAAAAACCCCTTAGTGAGCAGTAGCAAGTGTCGATGGAACAAAGCGAAGGCAATACAAACTGATCAAGTACAATAAAGAACGCTACGTACTAGGACTTCTGTCCAAGAATGGTGTCCGCGACGGGAGGGCAATGGTCGAGCAAGCAGGTTTCCCTAGTAAACCTTGTATGGTAAACATACCCAAGCGTGTCCGTATGCACGCAACGATAGTCACGAACGGGCACATACCTAGGGAAAGTACTCTACGTACTAGGACTTCTGTCCAAGAATGGTGTCCGCGACGGGAGGGCAATGGTCGAGCAAGCAGGTTTCCCTAGTAAACCTTGTATGGTAAACATACCCAAGCGTGTCCGTATGCACGCAACGATAGTCACGAACGGGCACATACCTAGGGAAAGTACTCTACGTACTAGGACTTCTGTCCAAGAATGGTGTCCGCGACGGGAGGGCAATGGTCGAGCAAGCAGGTTTCCCTAGTAAACCTTGTATGGTAAACATACCCAAGCGTGTCCGTATGCACGCAACGATAGTCACGAACGGGCACATACCTAGGGAAAGTACTCTACGTACTAGGACTTCTGTCCAAGAATGGTGTCCGCGACGGGAGGGCAATGGTCGAGCAAGCAGGTTTCCCTAGTAAACCTTGTATGGTAAACATACCCAAGCGTGTCCGTATGCACGCAACGATAGTCACGAACGGGCACATACCTAGGGAAAGTACTCTACGTACTAGGACTTCTGTCCAAGAATGGTGTCCGCGACGGGAGGGCAATGGTCGAGCAAGCAGGTTTCCCTAGTAAACCTTGTATGGTAAACATACCCAAGCGTGTCCGTATGCACGCAACGATAGTCACGAACGGGCACATACCTAGGGAAAGTACTCTACGTACTAGGACTTCTGTCCAAGAATGGTGTCCGCGACGGGAGGGCAATGGTCGAGCAAGCAGGTTTCCCTAGTAAACCTTGTATGGTAAACATACCCAAGCGTGTCCGTATGCACGCAACGATAGTCACGAACGGGCACATACCTAGGGAAAGTACTCTACGTACTAGGACTTCTGTCCAAGAATGGTGTCCGCGACGGGAGGGCAATGGTCGAGCAAGCAGGTTTCCCTAGTAAACCTTGTATGGTAAACATACCCAAGCGTGTCCGTATGCACGCAACGATAGTCACGAACGGGCACATACCTAGGGAAAGTACTCTACGTACTAGGACTTCTGTCCAAGAATGGTGTCCGCGACGGGAGGGCAATGGTCGAGCAAGCAGGTTTCCCTAGTAAACCTTGTATGGTAAACATACCCAAGCGTGTCCGTATGCACGCAACGATAGTCACGAACGGGCACATACCTAGGGAAAGTACTCTACGTACTAGGACTTCTGTCCAAGAATGGTGTCCGCGACGGGAGGGCAATGGTCGAGCAAGCAGGTTTCCCTAGTAAACCTTGTATGGTAAACATACCCAAGCGTGTCCGTATGCACGCAACGATAGTCACGAACGGGCACATACCTAGGGAAAGTACTCTACGTACTAGGACTTCTGTCCAAGAATGGTGTCCGCGACGGGAGGGCAATGGTCGAGCAAGCAGGTTTCCCTAGTAAACCTTGTATGGTAAACATACCCAAGCGTGTCCGTATGCACGCAACGATAGTCACGAACGGGCACATACCTAGGGAAAGTACTCTACGTACTAGGACTTCTGTCCAAGAATGGTGTCCGCGACGGTCGGGGAAGCAGGTTACTTATCATGGCAAACAAGTTAAATAGCTACCTTAAGAGAACGAAAGTTACTGTGGATGGAACAAAACGTGTGCCTAGAATTCCTTCCTGGTTTCCCTAGTAAACCTTGTATGGTAAACATACCCAAGCGTGTCCGTATGCACGCAACGATAGTCACGAACGGGCACATACCTAGGGAAAGTACTCTACGTACTAGGACTTCTGTCCAAGAATGGTGTCCGCGACGGGAGGGCAATGGTCGAGCAAGCAGGTTTCCCTAGTAAACCTTGTATGGTAAACATACCCAAGCGTGTCCGTATGCACGCAACGATAGTCACGAACGGGCACATACCTAGGGAAAGTACTCTACGTACTAGGACTTCTGTCCAAGAATGGTGTCCGCGACGGGAGGGCAATGGTCGAGCAAGCAGGTTTCCCTAGTAAACCTTGTATGGTAAACATACCCAAGCGTGTCCGTATGCACGCAACGATAGTCACGAACGGGCACATACCTAGGGAAAGTACTCTACGTACTAGGACTTCTGTCCAAGAATGGTGTCCGCGACGGGAGGGCAATGGTCGAGCAAGCAGGTTTCCCTAGTAAACCTTGTATGGTAACATACCCAAGCGTGTCCGTATGCACGCAACGATAGTCACGAACGGGCACATACCTAGGGAAAGTACTCTACGTACTAGGACTTCTGTCCAAGAATGGTGTCCGCGACGGTCGGGGAATTGTGTGTTTGACTCAATTACCAAATCCTAGGAACATACATGTAGTGTATACAAACATTAACATTAACGCGTACGTTTGGGCTGCGCACTCCAAATGGTACACAAATAAGGGTGATTTTATGATCAGACGGACAAAAACAAAGGTGGAGAAGACAGTTTTCGGCACGATGTGCACAGAGCTCATTTCGTCGTCCCGGGCGAATGGAAAAACACAAAAATCGCGAGTTTCGCCCTCGGGCTACCGCCCTCGGGCGTATCTTTCTAGGTTTCTGTCTATAAAAGGGCAGGCCAAAAGGTGACCGGTTGAGATAAGCATTTTAAGCATACAAGCACTTTATTGCAACTTTTGACACAAAAACTAGGTACGTACATGTAGATTGTACCAACATGGACATCCATGAACGCGTACGCTCGGGCTGCGCCCTCCGTGTTGTACTTTCCCTGATCGGTACACAATTTTGGTGCACGGCTATCCTGACCGGCAACTTGTACCAACATGGACATCCATGAACGCGTACGCTCTGGATGTTAGAAGTTTAGATATCTTTCTAATGCTTTTCTAATGCAAGAATCTGGATGTTAGAAATATAGATATCTTTCTAATGCTTTTCTAATGAAGAATCTGGATGTTAGAAGTATAGATATCTTTCTAATGCTTTTCTAATGAAGAATATGGATGTTAGAAGTATAGATATCTTTCTAATGCTTTTCTAATGCAAGAATCTCGATGTTAGAAGTAAATATATCTTTCTAATGCTTTTCTAATGCAAGAATATGGATGTTAGAAGTATAGATATCTTTCTAATGCTTTTCTAATGAAGAATATGGATGTTAGAAGTATAGATATCTTTCTAATGCTTTTCTAATGCAAGAATATGGATGTTAGAAGTATAGATATCTTTCTAATGCTTTTCTAATGAAGAATCTGGATGTTACAAGTAAAGATATCTTTCTAATGCTTTTCTAATGAAGAATATGGATGTTAGAAGTATAGATATCTTTCTAATGCTTTTCTAATGAAGAATATGGATGTTAGAAGTAAATATATCTTTCTAATGCTTTTCTAATGAAGAATATGGATGTTAGAAGTATAGATATCTTTCTAGTGCTTTTCTAATGAAAAATATGGATGTTACAAGTATAGATATCTTTCTAATGCTTTTCTAATGAAGAATATGGATGTTAGAAGTATATATATCTTTCTAATGCTTTTCTAATGAAGAATATGGATGTTAGAAGTATAGATATCTTTCTAGTGCTTTTCTAATGAAGAATATGGATGTTACAAGTATAGATAATTTTCTAATGCTTTTCTAATGAAGAATATGGATGTTACAAGTATAGATATCTTTCTCATGCTTTTCTAATGAAGAATATGGATGTTAGAAGTATAGATATCTTTCTAATGCTTTTCTAATGCAAGAATCTGGATGTTAGAAGTATAGATATCTTTCTAATGCTTTTCTAATGCAAGAATAAGGATGTTAGAAGTATAGATATCTTTCTAATGCTTTTCTAATGAAGGATCTGGATGTAAGAAGTATAGATATCTTTCTAATGCTTTTCTAATGAAGAATCTGGATGTTAGAAGTATAGATATCTTTCTAATGCTTTTCTAATGAAGAATATGATGTTAGAAGTATAGATATCTTTCTAATGCTTTTCTAATGAAGAATATGGATGTTAGAAGTATAGATATCTTTCTAATGCTTTTCTAATGCAAGAATCTGGATGTTAGAAGTATAGATATCTTTCTAATGCTTTTCTAATGAAGAATATGATGTTAGAAGTATAGATATCTTTCTAATGCTTTTCTAATGAAGAATATGGATGTTAGAAGTATATATATCTTTCTAATGCTTTTCTAATGAAGAATATGGATGTTAGAAGTATAGATATCTTTCTAGTGCTTTTCTAATGAAGAATATGGATGTCACAAGTATAGATAATTTTCTAATGCTTTTCTAATGAAGAATATGGATGTTACAAGTATAGATATCTTTCTCATGCTTTTCTAATGAAGAATATGGATGTTAGAAGTATAGATATCTTTCTAATGCTTTTCTAATGCAAGAATCTGGATGTTAGAAGTATAGATATCTTTCTAATGCTTTTCTAATGCAAGAATATGGATGTTAGAAGTATAGATATCTTTCTAATGCTTTTCTAATGAAGGATCTGGATGTAAGAAGTATAGATATCTTTCTAATGCTTTTCTAATGAAGAATATGGATGTTAGAAGTATAGATTTCTTTCTAATGCTTTTCTAATGAAGAATATGGATGTTAGAAGTATAGATATCTTTCAAATGCTTTTCTAATGAAGAATATGGATGTTAGAAGTATAGATATCTTTCTAATGCTTTTCTAATGAAGAATCTGGATGTTAGAAGTATAGATATCTTTCTAATGCTTTTCTAATGAAGAATATGGATGTTAGAAGTATAGACATCCATGAACGCGTACGCTCGGGCTGCGCCCTCCGTGTTGTACTTTCCCTGATCGGTACACAATTTTGGTGCACGGCTATCCTGACCGGCAACTTGTACCAACATGGACATCCATGAACGCGTACGCTCTGGATGTTAGAAGTATAGATATCTTTCTAATGCTTTTCTAAAGAAGAATATGGATGTTAGAAGTATAGATATCTTTCTAATGCTTTTCTAATGAAGAATCTGGATGTTAGAAGTATAGATATCTTTCTAATGCTTTTCTAATGAAGAATCTGGATGTTAGAAGTATAGATATCTCTCTAATGCTTTTCTAATGAATAATATGGATGTTAGAAGTATAGATATCTTTCTAATGCTTTTCTAATGAAGAATATGGATGTAAGAAGTATAGATATCTTTCTAATGCTTTTCTAAAGAAGAATATGGATGTTAGAAGTATAGATATCTTTCTAATGCTTTTCTAATGAAGAATCTGGATGTTAGAAGTATAGATATCTTTCTAATGCTTTTCTCATGCAAGAATCTGGATGTTAGAAGTATAGATATCTTTCTAATGCTTTTCTAATGCAAGAATCTGGATGTTAGAAGTATAGATATCTTTCTAATGCTTTTCTAATGAAGAATATGGATGTAAGAAGTATAGATATCTTTCTAATGCTTTTCTAATGAAGAATATGGATGTTAGAAGTATAGATATCTTTCTAATGCTTTTCTAATGAAGAATATGGATGTTAGAAGTATAGATATCTTTCTAATGCTTTTCTAATGAAGAATATGGATGTTAGAAGTATAGATATCTTTCTAATGCTTTTCTAATGAAGAATATGGATGTTAGAAGTATAGATATCTTTCTAATGCTTTTCTAATGCAAGAATCTCGATGTTAGAAGTATAGATATCTTTCTAATGCTTTTCTAATGAAGAATATGGATGTTAGAAGTATAGATATCTTTCTAATGCTTTTCTAATGCAAGAATCTCGATGTTAGAAGTAAATATATCTTTCTAATGCTTTTCTAATGCAAGAATATGGATGTTAGAAGTATAGATATCTTTCCAATGCTTTTCTAATGAAGAATATGGATGTTAGAAGTATAGATATCTTTCTAATGTTTTTCTAATGCAAGAATATGGATGTTAGAAGTATAGATATCTTTCTAATGCTTTTCTAATGAAGAATCTGGATGTTACAAGTAAAGATATCTTTCTAATGCTTTTCTAATGAAGAATATGGATGTTAGAAGTATAGATATCTTTCTAATGCTTTTCTAATGCAAGAATCTCGATGTTAGAAGTAAATATATCTTTCTAATGCTTTTCTAATGAAGAATATGGATGTTAGAAGTATAGATATCTTTCTAATGCTTTTCTAATGAAGAATATGGATGTTAGAAGTATAGATATCTTTCTAATGCTTTTCTAATGAAGAATATGGATGTTAGAAGTATAGATATCTTTCTAATGCTTTTCTAATGAAGAATATGGATGTTAGAAGTAAATATATCTTTCTAATGCTTTTCTAATGAAGAATATGGATGTTAGAAGTATGGATATCTTTCTAATGCTTTTCTAATGAAGAATATGGATGTTAGAAGTATAGATATCTTTCTAATGCTTTTCTAATGCAAGAATCTCGATGTTAGAAGTAAATATATCTTTCTAATGCTTTTCTAATGCAAGAATATGGATGTTAGAAGTATAGATATCTTTCTAATGCTTTTCTAATGAAGAATATGGATGTTAGAAGTATAGATATCTTTCTAATGCTTTTCTAATGCAAGAATATGGATGTTAGAAGTATAGATATCTTTCTAATGCTTTTCTAATGAAGAATCTGGATGTTACAAGTAAGATATCTTTCTAATGCTTTTCTAATGAAGAATATGGATGTTAGAAGTATAGATATCTTTCTAATGCTTTTCTAATGCAAGAATCTCGATGTTAGAAGTAAATATATCTTTCTAATGCTTTTCTAATGAAGAATATGGATGTTAGAAGTATAGATATCTTTCTAATGCTTTTCTAATGAAGAATATGGATGTTAGAAGTAAATATATCTTTCTAATGCTTTTCTAATGAAGAATATGGATGTTAGAAGTATATATATATCTTTCTAATGCTTTTCTAATGAAGAATATGGATGTTAGAAGTATAGATATCTTTCTAGTGCTTTTCTAATGAAGAATATGGATGTTACAAGTATAGATAATTTTCTAATGCTTTTCTAATGAAGAATATGGATGTTACAAGTATAGATATCTTTCTCATGCTTTTCTAATGAAGAATATGGATGTTAGAAGTATAGATATCTTTCTAATGCTTTTCTAATGCAAGAATCTGGATGTTAGAAGTATAGATATCTTTCTAATGCTTTTCTAATGCAAGAATATGGATGTTAGAAGTATAGATATCTTTCTAATGCTTTTCTAATGAAGGATCTGGATGTAAGAAGTATAGATATCTTTCTAATGCTTTTCTAATGAAGAATCTGGATGTTAGAAGTATAGATATCTTTCTAATGCTTTTCTAATGAAGAATATGATGTTAGAAGTATAGATATCTTTCTAATGCTTTTCTAATGAAGAATATGGATGTTAGAAGTATAGATATCTTTCTAATGCTTTTCTAATGCAAGAATCTGGATGTTAGAAGTATAGATATCTTTCTAATGCTTTTCTAATGAAGAATATGATGTTAGAAGTATAGATATCTTTCTAATGCTTTTCTAATGAAGAATATGGATGTTAGAAGTATATATATCTTTCTAATGCTTTTCTAATGAAGAATATGGATGTTAGAAGTATAGATATCTTTCTAGTGCTTTTCTAATGAAGAATATGGATGTCACAAGTATAGATAATTTTCTAATGCTTTTCTAATGAAGAATATGGATGTTACAAGTATAGATATCTTTCTCATGCTTTTCTAATGAAGAATATGGATGTTAGAAGTATAGATATCTTTCTAATGCTTTTCTAATGCAAGAATCTGGATGTTAGAAGTATAGATATCTTTCTAATGCTTTTCTAATGCAAGAATATGGATGTTAGAAGTATAGATATCTTTCTAATGCTTTTCTAATGAAGGATCTGGATGTAAGAAGTATAGATATCTTTCTAATGCTTTTCTAATGAAGAATATGGATGTTAGAAGTATAGATTTCTTTCTAATGCTTTTCTAATGAAGAATATGGATGTTAGAAGTATAGATATCTTTCAAATGCTTTTCTAATGAAGAATATGGATGTTAGAAGTATAGATATCTTTCTAATGCTTTTCTAATGAAGAATCTGGATGTTAGAAGTATAGATATCTTTCTAATGCTTTTCTAATGAAGAATATGGATGTTAGAAGTATAGACATCCATGAACGCGTACGCTCGGGCTGCGCCCTCCGTGTTGTACTTTCCCTGATCGGTACACAATTTTGGTGCACGGCTATCCTGACCGGCAACTTGTACCAACATGGACATCCATGAACGCGTACGCTCTGGATGTTAGAAGTATAGATATCTTTCTAATGCTTTTCTAAAGAAGAATATGGATGTTAGAAGTATAGATATCTTTCTAATGCTTTTCTAATGAAGAATCTGGATGTTAGAAGTATAGATATCTTTCTAATGCTTTTCTAATGAAGAATCTGGATGTTAGAAGTATAGATATCTCTCTAATGCTTTTCTAATGAATAATATGGATGTTAGAAGTATAGATATCTTTCTAATGCTTTTCTAATGAAGAATATGGATGTAAGAAGTATAGATATCTTTCTAATGCTTTTCTAAAGAAGAATATGGATGTTAGAAGTATAGATATCTTTCTAATGCTTTTCTAATGAAGAATATGGATGTAAGAAGTATAGATATCTTTCTAATGCTTTTCTAATGAAGAATATGGATGTTAGAAGTATAGATATCTTTCTAATGCTTTTCTAATGAAGAATATGGATGTAAGAAGTATAGATATCTTTCTAATGCTTTTCTAATGAAGAATATGGATGTTAGAAGTATAGATATCTTTCTAATGCTTTTCTAATGAAGAATATGGATGTTAGAAGTATAGATATCTTTCTAATGCTTTTCTAATGAAGAATATGGATGTTAGAAGTATGGATATCTTTCTAATGCTTTTCTAATGAAGAATATGGATGTTAGAAGTATAGATATCTTTCTAATGCTTTTCTTATGAAGAATATGGATGTTAGAAGTATAGATATCTTTCTAATGCTTTTCTAATGAAGAATATGGATGTTAGAAGTATAGATATCTTTCTAATGCTTTTCTAATGAAGAATCTGGATGTTAGAAGTATAGATATCTTTCTAATGCTTTTCTAATGAAGAATATGGATGTTAGAAGTATAGATATCTTTCTTATGCTTTTCTAATGAAGAATATGGATGTTAGAAGTATAGATATCTTTCTAATGCTTTTCTAATGAAGAATCTGGATGTTAGAAGTATATATATCTTTCTATTGCTTTTCTCATGAAGAATATGGATGTTAGAAGTATAGATATCTTTCTAATGCTTTTCTAATGAAGAATATGGATGTTAGAAGTATAGATATCTTTCTAATGCTTTTCTTATGAAGAATATGGATGTTAGAAGTATAGATATCTTTCTAATGCTTTTCTAATGAAGAATCTGGATGTTAGAAGTATAGATATCTTTCTAATGCTTTTCTAATGAAGAATATGGATGTTAGAAGTATAGATATCTTTCTAATGCTTTTTTAATGAAGAATCTGGATGTTAGAAGTATAGATATCTTTCTAATGCTTTTCTAATGCAAGAATCTGGATGTTTGAAGTATATATCTTTCTAATGCTTTTCTAATGAAGAATATGGATGTTAGAAGTATAGATATCTTTCTAATGCTTTTCTAATGAAGAATATGGATGTTAGAAGTATAGATATCTTTCTAATGCTTTTCTAATGAAGAATATGGATGTTAGAAGTATAGATATCTTTCTAATGCTTTTCTAATGCAAGAATCTGGATGTTAGAAGTATATATATCTTTCTAATGCTTTTCTAATGAAGAATATGGATGTTAGAAGTATAGATATCTTTCTAATGCTTTTCTAATGAAGAATATGGATGTTAGAAGTATAGATATCTTTCTAATGCTTTTCTAATGAAGAATATGGATGTTAGAAGTATAGATATCTTTCTAATGCTTTTCTAATGAAGAATCTGGATGTTAGAAGTATAGATATCTTTCTAAAGCTTTTCTAATGAAGAATATGGATGTTAGAAGTATAGATATCTTTCTAATGCTTTTCTAATGAAGAATCTGGATGTTAGAAGTATAGATATCTTTCTAATGCTTTTCCAATGAAGAATCTGGATGTTAGAAGTATAGATATCTTTCTAATGCTTTTCTAATGAAGAATCTGGATGTTAGAAGTATAGATATCTTTCTAATGATTTTCTAATGAAGAATCTGGATGTTAGAAGTAAAGATATCTTTCTAATGCTTTTCTAATGAAGAATATGGATGTTAGAAGTATAGATATCTTTCTAATGCTTTTCTAATGAAGAATCTGGATGTTAGAAGTATCGATATCTTTCTAATGCTTTTCTAATGAAGAATATGGATGTTAGAAGTATAGATATCTTTCTAATGCTTTTCTAATGAAGAATATGGATGTTAGAAGTATAGATATCTTTCTAATGCTTTTCTAATGAAGAATATGGATGTTAGAAGTATAGATATCTTTCTGATGCTTTTCTAATGCAAGAATATGGATGTTAGAAGTATCGATATCTTTCTAATGCTTTTCTAATGAAGAATATGGATGTTAGAAGTATAGATATCTTTCTAATGCTTTTCTAATGCAAGAATATGGATGTTAGAAGTATAGATATCTTTCTAATGCTTTTCTAATGAAGAATATGGATGTTAGAAGTATAGATATCTTTCTAATGCTTTTCTAATGAAGAATATGGATGTTAGAAGTATAGATATCTTTCTAATGCTTTTCTAATGCAAGAATCTGGATGTTTGAAGTATATATATCTTTCTAATGCTTTTCTAATGAAGAATATGGATGTTAGAAGTATAGATATCTTTCTAATGCTTTTCTAATGAAGAATATGGATGTTAGAAGTATAGATATCTTTCTAATGCTTTTCTAATGAAGAATATGGATGTTAGAAGTATAGATATCTTTCTAATGCTTTTCTAATGCAAGAATCTGGATGTTAGAAGTATATATATCTTTCTAATGCTTTTCTAATGAAGAATATGGATGTTAGAAGTATAGATATCTTTCTAATGCTTTTCTAATGAAGAATATGGATGTTAGAAGTATAGATATCTTTCTAATGCTTTTCTAATGAAGAATATGGATGTTAGAAGTATAGATATCTTTCTAATGCTTTTCTAATGAAGAATCTGGATGTTAGAAGTATAGATATCTTTCTAAAGCTTTTCTAATGAAGAATATGGATGTTAGAAGTATAGATATCTTTCTAATGCTTTTCTAATGAAGAATCTGGATGTTAGAAGTATAGATATCTTTCTAATGCTTTTCCAATGAAGAATCTGGATGTTAGAAGTATAGATATCTTTCTAATGCTTTTCTAATGCAAGAATCTGGATGTTAGAAGTATAGATATCTTTCTAATGCTTTTCCAATGAAGAATCTGGATGTTAGAAGTATAGATATCTTTCTAATGCTTTTCTAATGCAAGAATCTGGATGTTAGAAGTATAGATATCTTTCTAATGCTTTTCAATGAAGAATCTGGATGTTAGAAGTATAGATATCTTTCTAATGCTTTTCTAATGAAGAATCTGGATGTGAGAAGTATAGATATCTTTCTAATGCTTTTCTAATGAAGAATATGGATGTTAGAAGTATAGATATCTTTCTAATGCTTTTCTAATGAAGAATATGGATGTTAGAAGTATAGATTTCTTTCTAATGCTTTTCTAATGAAGAATATGGATGTTAGAAGTATAGATATCTTTCTAATGCTTTTCTAATGGAAGAATATGGATGTTAGAAGTATAGATATCTTTCTAATGCTTTTCTAATGGAAGAATATGGATGTTAGAAGTATAGATATCTTTCTAATGCTTTTCTAATGAAGAATATGGATGTTAGAAGTATAGATATCTTTCTAATGCTTTTCTAATGAAGAATCTGGATGTTAGAAGTATAGATTTCTTTCTAATGCTTTTCTAATGAAGAATATGGATGTTACAAGTATAGATATCTTTCTAATGCTTTTCTAATGAAGAATATGGATGTTAAAAGTATAGATATCTTTCTAATGCTTTTCTAATGAAGAATATGGATGTTAGAAGTATAGATATCTTTCTAATGCTTTTCTAATGCAAGAATCTGGATGTTAGAAGTATAGATATCTTTCTAATGCTTTTCTAATGCAAGAATCTGGATGTTAGAAGTATAGATATCTTTCTAATGCTTTTCTAATGAAGAATATGGATGTTAGAAGTATAGATATCTTTATAATGCTTTTCTAATGCAAGACTCTGGATGTAAGAAGTATAGATATCTTTCTAATGCTTTTCTAATGCAAGAATATGGATGTTAGAAGTATAGATATATTTCTAATGCTTTTCTAATGAAGAATCTGGATGTTAGAAGTATAGATATCTTTCTAATGCTTTTCTAATGCAAAATATGGATGTTAGAAGTATAGATATCTTTCTAATGCTTTTCTAATGCAAGAATCTGGATGTTAGAAGTATAGATATCTTTCTAATGCTTTTCTAATGAAGAATCTGGATGTTAGAAGTATAGATATCTTTCTAATGCTTTTCTAATGAAGAATATGGATGTTAGAAGTATAGATATCTTTCTAATGCTTTTCTAATGAAGAATATGGATGTTAGAAGTATAGATATATTTCTAATGCTTTTCTAATGAAGAATATGGATGTTAGAAGTATAGATATCTTTCTAATGCTTTTCTAATGAAGAATATGGATGTTAGAAGTATAGATATCCTTCTAATGCTTATCTAATGAAGAATATGGATGTTAGAAGTATAGATATCTTTCTTATGCTTTTCTAACGAAGAATATGGATGTTAGAAGTATAGATATCTTTCTTATGCTTTTCTAACGAAGAATATGGATGTTAGAAGTATAGATATCTTTCTAATGCTTTTCTAATGCAAGAATATGGATGTTAGAAGTATAGATATCTTTCTAATGCTTTTCTAATGAAGAATATGGATGTTAGAAGTATAGATATCTTTCTAATGCTTTTCTAATGAAGAATCTGGATGTTAGAAGTATAGATATCTTTCTAATGCTTTTCTAATGAAGAATATGGATGTTAGAAGTATAGATATCTTTCTAATGCTTTTCTAATGAAGAATCTGGATGTTAGAAGTATAGATATCTTTCTAATGCTTTTCTAATGAAGAATATGGATGTTAGAAGTATAGATATCTTTCTTATGCTTTTCTAATGAAGAATATGGATGTTAGAAGTATAGATATCTTTCTAATGCTTTTCAAATGAAGAATATGGATGTTAGAAGTATGTATATCTTTCTAATGCTTTTCTAATGAAGAATATGGATGTTAGAAGTATAGATATCTCTCTAATGCTTTTCTAATGAAGAATATGGATGTTAGAAGTATAGATATCTTTCTAATGCTTTTCTAATGAAGAATATGGATGTTAGAAGTATAGATATCTTTCTAATGCTTTTCTTATGAAGAATCTGGATGTTAGAAGTATAGATATCTTTCTAATGCTTTTCTAATGCAAAATATGGATGTTAGAAGTATAGATATCTTTCTAATGCTTTTCTAATGCAAGAATCTGGATGTTAGAAGTATAGATATCTTTCTAATGCTTTTCTAATGAAGAATCTGGATGTTAGAAGTATAGATATCTTTCTAATGCTTTTCTAATGAAGAATATGGATGTTAGAAGTATAGATATCTTTCTAATGCTTTTCTAATGAAGAATATGGATGTTAGAAGTATAGATATATTTCTAATGCTTTTCTAATGAAGAATATGGATGTTAGAAGTATAGATATCTTTCTAATGCTTTTCTAATGAAGAATATGGATGTTAGAAGTATAGATATCCTTCTAATGCTTATCTAATGAAGAATATGGATGTTAGAAGTATAGATATCTTTCTTATGCTTTTCTAACGAAGAATATGGATGTTAGAAGTATAGATATCTTTCTTATGCTTTTCTAACGAAGAATATGGATGTTAGAAGTATAGATATCTTTCTAATGCTTTTCTAATGCAAGAATATGGATGTTAGAAGTATAGATATCTTTCTAATGCTTTTCTAATGAAGAATATGGATGTTAGAAGTATAGATATCTTTCTAATGCTTTTCTAATGAAGAATCTGGATGTTAGAAGTATAGATATCTTTCTAATGCTTTTCTAATGAAGAATATGGATGTTAGAAGTATAGATATCTTTCTAATGCTTTTCTAATGAAGAATCTGGATGTTAGAAGTATAGATATCTTTCTAATGCTTTTCTAATGAAGAATATGGATGTTAGAAGTATAGATATCTTTCTTATGCTTTTCTAATGAAGAATATGGATGTTAGAAGTATAGATATCTTTCTAATGCTTTTCAAATGAAGAATATGGATGTTAGAAGTATGTATATCTTTCTAATGCTTTTCTAATGAAGAATATGGATGTTAGAAGTATAGATATTTCTCTAATGCTTTTCTAATGAAGAATATGGATGTTAGAAGTATAGATATCTTTCTAATGCTTTTCTAATGAAGAATATGGATGTTAGAAGTATAGATATCTTTCTAATGCTTTTCTAATGAAGAATATGGATGTTAGAAGTATAGATATATTTCTAATGCTTTTCTAATGAAGAATATGGATGTTAGAAGTATAGATATCTTTCTAATGCTTTTCTAATGAAGAATATGGATGTTAGAAGTATAGATATCCTTCTAATGCTTATCTAATGAAGAATATGGATGTTAGAAGTATAGATATCTTTCTTATGCTTTTCTAACGAAGAATATGGATGTTAGAAGTATAGATATCTTTCTAATGCTTTTCTAATGAAGAATCTGGATGTTAGAAGTATAGATATCTTTCTAATGCTTTTCTAATGAAGAATATGGATTTTAGAAGTATAGATATTTTTCTAATGCTTTTCTAATGAAGAATATGGATGTTAGAAGTATAGATATCTTTCTAATGCTTTTCTAATGAAGAATCTGGATGTTAGAAGTATAGATATCTTTCTAATGCTTTTCTAATGCAAGAATATGGATGTTAGAAGTATAGATATCTTTCTAATGCTTTTCTAAAGAAGAATATGGATGTTAGAAGTATAGATATCTTTCTAATGCTTTTCTAATGAAGAATATGGATGTTAGAAGTATAGATATCTTTCTAATGCTTTTCTAATGCAAGAATATGGATGTTAGAAGTATAGATATCTTTCTAATGCTATTCTAATGCAAGAATCTTGATGTAAGAAGTATAGATATCTTTCTAATGCTTTTCTAATGAAGAATATGGATGTTAGAAGTATAGATATCTTTCTAATGCTTTTCTAATGCAAGAATATGGATGTTAGAAGTATAGATATCTTTCTAATGCTTTTCTAATGAAGAATCTGGATGTTAGAAGTATAGATATCTTTCTAATGCTTTTCTAATGCAAGAATATGGATGTTAGAAGTATAGATATCTTTCTAATGCTTTTCTAATGCAAGAATCTGGATGTTAGAAGTATATATCTTTCTAATGCTTTTCTAATGAAGAATATGGATGTTAGAAGTATAGATATCTTTCTAATGCTTTTCTAATGAAGAATATGGATGTTAGAAGTATAGATATCTTTCTTATGCTTTTCTAATGAAGAATATGGATGTTAGAAGTATAGATATCTTTCTAATGCTTTTCAAATGAAGAATATGGATGTTAGAAGTATGTATATCTTTCTAATGCTTTTCTAATGAAGAATATGGATGTTAGAAGTATAGATATCTCTCTAATGCTTTTCTAATGAAGAATATGGATGTTAGAAGTATAGATATCTTTCTAATGCTTTTCTAATGAAGAATATGGATGTTAGAAGTATAGATATCTTTCTAATGCTTTTCTAATGAAGAATATGGATGTTAGAAGTATAGATATATTTCTAATGCTTTTCTAATGAAGAATATGGATGTTAGAAGTATAGATATCTTTCTAATGCTTTTCTAATGAAGAATATGGATGTTAGAAGTATAGATATCCTTCTAATGCTTATCTAATGAAGAATATGGATGTTAGAAGTATAGATATCTTTCTTATGCTTTTCTAACGAAGAATATGGATGTTAGAAGTATAGATATCTTTCTAATGCTTTCTAATGAAGAATCTGGATGTTAGAAGTATAGATATCTTTCTAATGCTTTTCTAATGAAGAATATGGATTTTAGAAGTATAGATATTTTTCTAATGCTTTTCTAATGAAGAATATGGATGTTAGAAGTATAGATATCTTTCTAATGCTTTTCTAATGAAGAATCTGGATGTTAGAAGTATAGATATCTTTCTAATGCTTTTCTAATGCAAGAATATGGATGTTAGAAGTATAGATATCTTTCTAATGCTTTTCTAAAGAAGAATATGGATGTTAGAAGTATAGATATCTTTCTAATGCTTTTCTAATGAAGAATATGGATGTTAGAAGTATAGATATCTTTCTAATGCTTTTCTAATGCAAGAATATGGATGTTAGAAGTATAGATATCTTTCTAATGCTTTTCTAAAGAAGAATATGGATGTTAGAAGTATAGATATCTTTCTAATGCTTTTCTAATGAAGAATATGGATGTTAGAAGTATAGATATCTTTCTAATGCTTTTCTAATGCAAGAATATGGATGTTAGAAGTATAGATATCTTTCTAATGCTTTTCTAATGAAGAATATGGATGTTAGAAGTATAGATATCTCTCTAATGCTTTTCTAATGCAAGAATCTGGATGTTAGAAGTATAGATATCTTTCTAATGCTTTTCTAATGCAAGAATATGGATGTTAGAAGTATAGATATCTTTCTAATGCTTTTCTAATGCAAGAATATGGATGTTAGAAGTATAGATATCTTTCTAATGCTTTTCTAATGCAAGAATATGGATGTTAGAAGTATAGATATCTTTCTAATGCTTTTCTAATGAAGAATATGGATGTTAGAAGTATAGATATCTTTCTAATGCTTTTCTAATGCAAGAATCTGGATGTTAGAAGTATAGATATCTTTCTAATGCTTTTCTAATGAAGAATCTGGATGTTAGAAGTATAGATATCTTTCTAATGCTTTTCTAATGCAAGAATCTGGATGTAAGAAGTATAGATTTCTTTCTAATGCTTTTCTAATGAAGAATATGGATGTTAGAAGTATAGATATCTTTCTAATGCTTTTCTAATGAAGAATATGGATGTTAGAAGTATAGATATCTTTCTAATGCTTTTCTAATGAAGAATATGGATGTAAGAAGTATATATTTCTTTCTAATGCTTTTCTAATGAAGAATATGGATGTTAGAAGTATAGATATCTTTCTAATGCTTATCTAATGAAGAATATGGATGTTAGAAGTATAGATATCTTTCTAATGCTTTTCTAATGAAGAATATGGATGTTAGAAGTATATATATCTTTCTAATGCTTTTCTAATGAAGAATCTGGATGTTAGAAGTATATATATCTTTCTATTGCTTTTCTAATGAAGAATATGGATGTTAGAAGTATAGATATCTTTCTAATGCTTTTCTAATGAAGAATCTGGATGTTAGAAGTATATATATCTTTCTATTGCTTTTCTCATGAAGAATATGGATGTTAGAAGTATAGATATCTTTCTAATGCTTTTCTAATGAAGAATATGGATGTTAGAAGTATAGATATCTTTCTAATGCTTTTCTAATGCAAGAATCTGGATGTAAGAGGTATAGACATCCATGAACGCGTACGCTCGGGCTGCGCCCTCCGTGTTGTACTTTCCCTGATCGGTACACAATTTTGGTGCAAGGCTATCCTGACCGGCAACTTGTACCAACATGGACATCCATGAACGCGTATGCTCTGGATGTTAGAAGTATAGATATCTTTCTAATGCTTTTCTAATAGAGAATATGGATGTTAGAAGTATAGATATCTTTCTAATGTTTTTCTAATGAAGAATCTGGATGTTAGAAGTATAGATATCTTTCTAATGCTTTTCTAATGAAGAATCTGGATGTTAGAAGTATATATATCTTTCTAATGCTTTTCTAATGAAGAATCTGGATGTTAGAAGTATAGATATCTTTCTAATGCCTTTCTAATGAAGAATCTGGATGTTAGAAGTATAGATATCTTTCTAATGCTTTTCTAATGAAGAATATAGATGTTAGAAGTATAGATATCTTTCTAATGCTTTTCTAATGAAGAATATGGATGTTAGAAGTATAGATATCTTTCTAATGCTATTCTAATGCAAGAATCTTGATGTAAGAAGTATAGATATCTTTCTAATGCCTTTCTAATGAAGAATCTGGATGTTAGAAGTATAGATATCTTTCTAATGCTTTTCTAATGAAGAATATGGATGTAAGAAGTATAGATATCTTTCTAATGCTTTTCTAATGAAGAATATGGATGTTAGAAGTATAGATATCTTTCTAATGCTATTCTAATGCAAGAATCTTGATGTAAGAAGTATAGATATCTTTCTAATGCTTTTCTAATGAAGAATATGGATGTTAGAAGTATAGATATCTTTCTAATGCTTTTCTAATGAAGAATATGGATGTTAGAAGTATAGATATCTTTCTAATGCTTTTCTAATGAAGAATATGGATGTTAGAAGTATAGATTTCTTTCTAATGCTTTTCTAATGAAGAATATGGATGTTAGAAGTATAGATATCTTTCTAATGCTATTCTTATGCAAGAATCTTGATGTAAGAAGTATAGATATCTTTCTAATGCCTTTCTAATGAAGAATCTGGATGTTAGAAGTATAGATATCTTTCTAATGCTTTTCTAATGCAAGAATATGGATGTTAGAAGTATAGATATCTTTCTAATGCTTTTCTAATGCAAGAATATGGATGTTAGAAGTATAGATATCTTTCTAATGCTTTTCTAATGAAGAATATGGATGTTAGAAGTATAGATATCTTTCTAATGCTTTTCTAATGCAAGAATCTGGATGTTAGAAGTATAGATATCTTTCTAATGCTTTTCTAATGAAGAATATGGATGTTAGAAGTATAGATATCTTTCTAATGCTTTTCTAATGCAAGAATCTGGATGTAAGAAGTATAGATTTCTTTCTAATGCTTTTCTAATGAAGAATATGGATGTTAGAAGTATAGATATCTTTCTAATGCTTTTCTAATGAAGAATATGGATGTTAGAAGTATAGATATCTTTCTAATGCTTTTCTAATGCAAGAATCTGGATGTAAGAAGTATATATTTCTTTCTAATGCTTTTCTAATGAAGAATATGGATGTTAGAAGTATAGATATCTTTCTAATGCTTATCTAATGAAGAATATGGATGTTAGAAGTATAGATATCTTTCTAATGCTTTTCTAATGAAGAATATGGATGTTAGAAGTATATATATATCTTTCTAATGCTTTTCTAATGCAAGAATCTGGATGTTAGAAGTATATATATCTTTCTATTGCTTTTCTAATGAAGAATATGGATGTTAGAAGTATAGATATCTTTCTAATGCTTTTCTAATGAAGAATCTGGATGTTAGAAGTATATATATCTTTCTATTGCTTTTCTCATGAAGAATATGGATGTTAGAAGTATAGATATCTTTCTAATGCTTTTCTAATGAAGAATATGGATGTTAGAAGTATAGATATCTTTCTAATGCTTTTCTAATGCAAGAATCTGGATGTAAGAGGTATAGACATCCATGAACGCGTACGC
This sequence comes from Anopheles merus, assembly GCF_017562075.2. Taxonomy (NCBI): domain Eukaryota; kingdom Metazoa; phylum Arthropoda; class Insecta; order Diptera; family Culicidae; genus Anopheles; species Anopheles merus. The sequence continues at coordinate 177,869 of NW_024427599.1, read as the reverse complement.
TCGGGCTGCGCCCTCCGTGTTGTACTTTCCCTGATCGGTACACAATTTTGGTGCAAGGCTATCCTGACCGGCAACTTGTACCAACATGGACATCCATGAACGCGTATGCTCTGGATGTTAGAAGTATAGATATCTTTCTAATGCTTTTCTAATGCAAGAATATGGATGTTAGAAGTATAGATATCTTTCTAATGCTTTTCTTATGAAGAATCTGGATGTTAGAAGTATAGATATCTTTCTAATGCTTTTCTAATGCAAAATATGGATGTTAGAAGTATAGATATCTTTCTAATGCTTTTCTAATGAAGAATATGGATGTTGGAAGTATAGATTTCTTTCTAATGCTTTTCTAATGAAGAATATGGATGTTAGAAGTATAGATATCTTTCTAATGCTTTTCTAATGAAGAATATGGATGTTAGAAGTATAGATATCTTTCTAATGCTTTTCTAATGCAAGAATCTGGATGTTAGAAGTATAGATATCTTTCTAATGCTTTTCTAATGAAGAATAAGGATGTTAGAAGTATAGATATCTTTCTAATGCTTTTCTAATGAAGAATATGGATGTTAGAAGTATAGATATCTTTCTAATGCTTTTCTAATGCAAGAATCTGGATGTTAGAAGTATAGATATCTTTCTAATGCTTTTATAATGCAAGAATCTGGATGTTAGAAGTATAGATATCTTTCTAATGCTTTTCTAATGAAGAATATGGATGTTAGAAGTATAGATTTCTTTCTAATGCTTTTCTAATGAAGAATATGGATGTTAGAAGTATAGATATCTTTCTAATGCTTTTCTAATGAAAAATCTGGATGTTAGAAGTATAGATATCTTTCTAATGCTTGTCTAATGAAGAATATGGATGTTAGAAGTATAGATATCTTTCTAATGCTTTTCTAATGAATAATATGGATGTTAGAAGTGTAGATATCTTTCTAATGCTTTTATAATGAAGAATATGGATGTTAGAAGTATATATATCTTTCTAATGCTTTTCTAATGAAGAATCTGGATGTTAGAAGTATAGATATCTTTCTAATGCTTTTCTAATGAAGAATATGGATGTTAGAAGTATAGATATCTTTCTAATGCTATTCTAATGCAAGAATCTTGATGTAAGAAGTATAGATATCTTTCTAATGCTTTTCTAATGAAGAATATGGATGTTAGAAGTAAGATATCTTTCTAATGCTTTTCTAATGAAGAATATGGATGTTAGAAGTATAGATATCTTTCTAATGCTTTTCTAATGAAGAATATGGATGTTAGAAGTATAGATATATTTCTAATGCTTTTCTAATGAAGAATATGGATGTTAGAAGTATAGATATCTTTCTAATGCTTTTCTAATGAAGAATATGGATGTTAGAAGTATAGATATCTTTCTAATGCTTTTCTAATGAAGAATCTGGATGTTAGAAGTATAGATATCTTTCTAATGCTTTTCTAATGAAGAATATGGATGTTAGAAGTATAGATATCTTTCTAATGCTTTTCTAATGAAGAATCTGGATGTTAGAAGTATAGATATCTTTCTAATGCTTTTCTAATGAAGAATATGGATGTTAGAAGTATAGATATCTTTCTTATGCTTTTCTAATGAAGAATATGGATGTTAGAAGTATAGATATCTTTCTAATGCTTTTCTAATGAAGAATCTGGATGTTAGAAGTATATATATCTTTCTATTGCTTTTCTCATGAAGAATATGGATGTTAGAAGTATAGATATCTTTCTAATGCTTTTCTAATGAAGAATATGGATGTTAGAAGTATAGATATCTTTCTAATGCTTTTCTTATGCAAGAATCTGGATGTAAGAGGTATAGACATCCATGAACGCGTACGCTCGGGCTGCGCCCTCCGTGTTGTACTTTCCATGATCGGTACACAATTTTGGTGCAAGGCTATCCTGACCGGCAACTTGTACCAACATGGACATCCATGAACGCGTATGCTCTGGATGTTAGAAGTATAGATATCTTTCTAATGCTTTTCTAATAGAGAATATGGATGTTAGAAGTATAGATATCTTTCTAATGCTATTCTAATGCAAGAATCTTGATGTAAGAAGTATAGATATCTTTCTAATGCTTTTCTAATGAAGAATATGGATGTTAGAAGTATAGATATCTTTCTAATGCTTTTCTAATGCAAGAATCTGGATGTAAGAAGTATAGATTTCTTTCTAATGCTTTTCTAATGAAGAATATGGATGTTAGAAGTATAGATATCTTTCTAATGCTTTTCTAATGAAGAATATGGATGTTAGAAGTATAGATATCTTTCTAATGCTTTTCTAATGAAGAATCTGGATGTTAGAAGTATAGATATCTTTCTAATGCCTTTCTAATGAAGAATCTGGATGTTAGAAGTATAGATATCTTTCTAATGCTTTTCTAATGAAGAATATAGATGTTAGAAGTATAGATATCTTTCTAATGCTTTTCTAATGAAGAATATGGATGTTAGAAGTATAGATATCTTTCTAATGCTATTCTAATGCAAGAATCTTGATGTAGAAGTATAGATATCTTTCTAATGCTTTCTAATGAAGAATCTGGATGTTAGAAGTATAGATATCTTTCTAATGCTTTTCTAATGAAGAATATGGATGTAAGAAGTATAGATATCTTTCTAATGCTTTTCTAATGAAGAATATGGATGTTAGAAGTATAGATATCTTTCTAATGCTTTTCTAATGCAAGAATCTGGATGTTAGAAGTATAGATATCTTTCTAATGCTTTTCTAATGAAGAATATGGATGTTAGAAGTATAGATATCTTTCTAATGCTTTTCTAATGAAGAATATGGATGTTAGAAGTATAGATTTCTTTCTAATGCTTTTCTAATGAAGAATATGGATGTTAGAAGTATAGATATCTTTCTAATGCTATTCTTATGCAAGAATCTTGATGTAGAAGTATAGATATCTTTCTAATGCCTTTCTAATGAAGAATCTGGATGTTAGAAGTATAGATATCTTTCTAATGCTTTTCTAATGAAGAATATGGATGTTAGAAGTATAGATATCTTTCTAATGCTTTTCTAATGAAGAATATGGATGTTAGAAGTATAGATATCTTTCTAATGCCTTTCTAATGAAGAATATGGATGTTAGAAGTATAGATATCTTTCTAATGCTTTTCTAATGAAGAATATGGATGTTAGAAGTATAGATATCTTTCTAATGCTTTTCTAATGAAGAATATGGATGTTAGAAGTATAGATATCTTTCTAATGCTTTTCTAATGAAGAATATGGATGTTAGAAGTATAGATATCTTTCTAATGCTTTTCTAATGAAGAATATGGATGTTAGAAGTATAGATATCTTTCTAATGCTTTTCTAATGAAGAATATGGATGTTAGAAGTATAGATATCTTTCTAATGCTTTTCTAATGAAGAATCTGGATGTTAGAAGTATAGATTTCTTTCTAATGCTTTTCTAATGAAGAATATGGATGTTACAAGTATAGATATCTTTCTAATGCTTTTCTAATGAAGAATATGGATGTTAAAAGTATAGATATCTTTCTAATGCTTTTCTAATGAAGAATATGGATGTTAGAAGTATAGATATCTTTCTAATGCTTTTCTAATGCAAGAATCTGGATGTTAGAAGTATAGATATCTTTCTAATGCTTTTCTAATGCAAGAATCTGGATGTTAGAAGTATAGATATCTTTCTAATGCTTTTCTAATGAAGAATATGGATGTTAGAAGTATAGATATCTTTATAATGCTTTTCTAATGCAAGACTCTGGATGTAAGAAGTATAGATATCTTTCTAATGCTTTTCTAATGCAAGAATATGGATGTTAGAAGTATAGATATATTTCTAATGCTTTTCTTATGAAGAATCTGGATGTTAGAAGTATAGATATCTTTCTAATGCTTTTCTAATGCAAAATATGGATGTTAGAAGTATAGATATCTTTCTAATGCTTTTCTAATGCAAGAATCTGGATGTTAGAAGTATAGATATCTTTCTAATGCTTTTCTAATGAAGAATCTGGATGTTAGAAGTATAGATATCTTTCTAATGCTTTTCTAATGAAGAATATGGATGTTAGAAGTATAGATATCTTTCTAATGCTTTTCTAATGCAAGAATCTGGATGTAAGAAGTATAGATATCTTTCTAATGCTTTTCTAATGAAGAATCTGGATGTTAGAAGTATAGATATCTTTCTAATGCTTTTCTAATGAAGAATCTGGATGTTAGAAGTATAGATATCTTTCTAATGCTTTTCTAATGAAGAATATGGATGTTAGAAGTATAGATATCTTTCTAATGCTTTCTTATGAAGAATCTTGATGTAAGAAGTATAGATATCTTTCTAATGCTTTCTAATGAAGAATATGGATGTTAGAAGTATAGATATCTTTCTAATGCTTTTCTAATGAAGAATATGGATGTTAGAAGTATAGATATCTTTCTAATGCTTTTCTAATGAAGAATATGGATGTTAGAAGTATAGATATCTTTCTAATGCTTTTCTAATGAAGAATATGGATGTTAGAAGTATAGATATCTTTCTAATGCTTTTCTAATGAAGAATATGGATGTTAGAAGTATAGATATCTTTCTAATGCTTTTCTAATGAAGAATATGGATGTTAGAAGTATAGATATCTTTCTAATGCTTTTCTAATGAAGAATATGGATGTTAGAAGTATAGATATCTTTCTAATGCTTTTCTAATGAAGAATATGGATGTTAGAAGTATAGATATCTTTCTAATGCTTTTCTAATGAAGAATATGGATGTTAGAAGTATAGATATCTTTCTAATGCTTTTCTAATGAAGAATATGGATGTTAGAAGTATAGATATCTTTCTAATGCTTTTCTAATGAAGAATATGGATGTTAGAAGTATAGATATCTTTCTAATGCTTTTCTAATGAAGAATATGGATGTTAGAAGTATAGATATCTTTCTAATGCTTTTCTAATGAAGAATATGGATGTTAGAAGTATAGATATCTTTCTAATGCTTTTCTAATGAAGAATATGGATGTTAGAAGTATAGATATCTTTCTAATGCTTTTCTAATGAAGAATCTGGATGTTAGAAGTATAGATATCTTTCTAATGCTTTTCTAATGAAGAATATGGATGTTAGAAGTATAGATATCTTTCTAATGCTTTTCTAATGAAGAATATGGATGTTAGAAGTATAGATATCTTTCTAATGCTTTTCTAATGAAGAATATGGATGTTAGAAGTATAGATATCTTTCTAATGCTTTTCTAATGAAGAATATGGATGTTAGAAGTATAGATATCTTTCTAATGCTTTTCTAATGAAGAATATGGATGTTAGAAGTATAGATATCTTTCTAATGCTTTTCTAATGAAGAATATGGATGTTAGAAGTATAGATATCTTTCTAATGCTTTTCTAATGAAGAATATGGATGTTAGAAGTATAGATATCTTTCTAATGCTTTTCTAATGAAGAATATGGATGTTAGAAGTATAGATATCTTTCTAATGCTTTTCTAATGAAGAATATGGATGTTAGAAGTATAGATATCTTTCTAATGCTTTTCTAATGAAGAATATGGATGTTAGAAGTATAGATATCTTTCTAATGCTTTTCTAATGAAGAATATGGATGTTAGAAGTATAGATATCTTTCTAATGCTTTTCTAATGAAGAATATGGATGTTAGAAGTATAGATATCTTTCTAATGCTTTCTAATGAAGAATATAGAAGATGCTTTTCTTAGAAGTATAGATATCTTTCTAATGCTTTTCTAATGAAGAATCTGGATGTTAGAAGTATAGATATCTTTCTAATGCTTTTCTAATGAAGAATATGGATTTTAGAAGTATAGATATTTTTCTAATGCTTTTCTAATGAAGAATATGGATGTTAGAAGTATAGATATCTTTCTAATGCTTTTCTAATGAAGAATCTGGATGTTAGAAGTATAGATATCTTTCTAATGCTTTTCTAATGCAAGAATATGGATGTTAGAAGTATAGATATCTTTCTAATGCTTTTCTAAAGAAGAATATGGATGTTAGAAGTATAGATATCTTTCTAATGCTTTTCTAATGAAGAATATGGATGTTAGAAGTATAGATATCTTTCTAATGCTTTTCTAATGCAAGAATATGGATGTTAGAAGTATAGATATCTTTCTAATGCTTTTCTAAAGAAGAATATGGATGTTAGAAGTATAGATATCTTTCTAATGCTTTTCTAATGAAGAATATGGATGTTAGAAGTATAGATATCTTTCTAATGCTTTTCTAATGCAAGAATATGGATGTTAGAAGTATAGATATCTTTCTAATGCTTTTCTAATGAAGAATATGGATGTAAGAAGTATATATTTATTTCTAATGCTTTTCTAATGAAGAATATGGATGTTAGAAGTATAGATATCTTTCTAATGCTTATCTAATGAAGAATATGGATGTTAGAAGTATAGATATCTTTCTAATGCTTTTCTAATGAAGAATATGGATGTTAGAAGTATATATATATCTTTCTAATGCTTTTCTAATGAAGAATCTGGATGTTAGAAGTATATATATCTTTCTATTGCTTTTCTAATGAAGAATATGGATGTTAGAAGTATAGATATCTTTCTAATGCTTTTCTAATGAAGAATCTGGATGTTAGAAGTATATATATCTTTCTATTGCTTTTCTCATGAAGAATATGGATGTTAGAAGTATAGATATCTTTCTAATGCTTTTCTAATGAAGAATATGGATGTTAGAAGTATAGATATCTTTCTAATGCTTTTCTAATGCAAGAATCTGGATGTAAGAGGTATAGACATCCATGAACGCGTACGCTCGGGCTGCGCCCTCCGTGTTGTACTTTCCCTGATCGGTACACAATTTTGGTGCACGGCTATCCTGACCGGCAACTTGTACCAACATGGACATCCATGAACGCGTACGTAGTGTACTTTCCCTGATCGGTACACAATTTTGGTGCATGTGTACCAACATGGACATCCATGAACGCGTACGCTCGGGCTGCGCCCTCCGTGTTGTACTTTCCCTGATCGGTACACAATTTTGGTGCACGGCTATCCTGACCGGCAACTTGTACCAACATGGACATCCATGAACGCGTACGTAGTGTACTTTCCCTGATCGGTACACAATTTTGGTGCATGTGTACCAACATGGACATCCATGAACGCGTACGCTCGGGCTGCGCCCTCCGTGTTGTACTTTCCCTGATCGGTACACAATTTTGGTGCACGGCTATCCTGACCGGCAACTTGTACCAACATGGACATCCATGAACGCGTACGTAGTGTACTTTCCCTGATCGGTACACAATTTTGGTGCATGTGTACCAACATGGACATCCATGAACGCGTACGCTCGGGCTGCGCCCTCCGTGTTGTACTTTCCCTGATCGGTACACAATTTTGGTGCATGTGTACCAACATGGACATCCATGAACGCGTACGCTCGGGCTGCGCCCTCCGTGTTGTACTTTCCCTGATCGGTACACAATTTTGGTGCACGGCTATCCTGACCGGCAACTTGTACCAACATGGACATCCATGAACGCGTACGTAGTGTACTTTCCCTGATCGGTACACAATTTTGGTGCATGTGTACCAACATGGACATCCATGAACGCGTACGCTCGGGCTGCGCCCTCCGTGTTGTACTTTCCCTGATCGGTACACAATTTTGGTGCATGTGTACCAACATGGACATCCATGAACGCGTACGCTCGGGCTGCGCCCTCCGTGTTGTACTTTCCCTGATCGGTACACAATTTTGGTGCACGGCTATCCTGACCGGCAACTTGTACCAACATGGACATCCATGAACGCGTACGTAGTGTACTTTCCCTGATCGGTACACAATTTTGGTGCATGTGTACCAACATGGACATCCATGAACGCGTACGCTCGGGCTGCGCCCTCCGTGTTGTACTTTCCCTGATCGGTACACAATTTTGGTGCATGTGTACCAACATGGACATCCATGAACGCGTACGCTCGGGCTGCGCCCTCCGTGTTGTACTTTCCCTGATCGGTACACAATTTTGGTGCATGTGTACCAACATGGACATCCATGAACGCGTACGCTCGGGCTGCGCCCTCCGTGTTGTACTTTCCCTGATCGGTACACAATTTTGGTGCACGGCTATCCTGACCGGCAACTTGTACCAACATGGACATCCATGAACGCGTACGTAGTGTACTTTCCCTGATCGGTACACAATTTTGGTGCATGTGTACCAACATGGACATCCATGAACGCGTACGCTCGGGCTGCGCCCTCCGTGTTGTACTTTCCCTGATCGGTACACAATTTTGGTGCATGTGTACCAACATGGACATCCATGAACGCGTACGCTCGGGCTGCGCCCTCCGTGTTGTACTTTCCCTGATCGGTACACAATTTTGGTGCACGGCTATCCTGACCGGCAACTTGTACCAACATGGACATCCATGAACGCGTACGTAGTGTACTTTCCCTGATCGGTACACAATTTTGGTGCATGTGTACCAACATGGACATCCATGAACGCGTACGCTCGGGCTGCGCCCTCCGTGTTGTACTTTCCCTGATCGGTACACAATTTTGGTGCATGTGTACCAACATGGACATCCATGAACGCGTACGCTCGGGCTGCGCCCTCCGTGTTGTACTTTCCCTGATCGGTACACAATTTTGGTGCACGGCTATCCTGACCGGCAACTTGTACCAACATGGACATCCATGAACGCGTACGTAGTGTACTTTCCCTGATCGGTACACAATTTTGGTGCATGTGTACCAACATGGACATCCATGAACGCGTACGCTCGGGCTGCGCCCTCCGTGTTGTACTTTCCCTGATCGGTACACAATTTTGGTGCACGGCTATCCTGACCGGCAACTTGTACCAACATGGACATCCATGAACGCGTACGTAGTGTACTTTCCCTGATCGGTACACAATTTTGGTGCATGTGTACCAACATGGACATCCATGAACGCGTACGCTCGGGCTGCGCCCTCCGTGTTGTACTTTCCCTGATCGGTACACAATTTTGGTGCATGTGTACCAACATGGACATCCATGAACGCGTACGCTCGGGCTGCGCCCTCCGTGTTGTACTTTCCCTGATCGGTACACAATTTTGGTGCACGGCTATCCTGACCGGCAACTTGTACCAACATGGACATCCATGAACGCGTACGTAGTGTACTTTCCCTGATCGGTACACAATTTTGGTGCATGTGTACCAACATGGACATCCATGAACGCGTACGCTCGGGCTGCGCCCTCCGTGTTGTACTTTCCCTGATCGGTACACAATTTTGGTGCATGTGTACCAACATGGACATCCATGAACGCGTACGCTCGGGCTGCGCCCTCCGTGTTGTACTTTCCCTGATCGGTACACAATTTTGGTGCACGGCTATCCTGACCGGCAACTTGTACCAACATGGACATCCATGAACGCGTACGTAGTGTACTTTCCCTGATCGGTACACAATTTTGGTGCATGTGTACCAACATGGACATCCATGAACGCGTACGCTCGGGCTGCGCCCTCCGTGTTGTACTTTCCCTGATCGGTACACAATTTTGGTGCATGTGTACCAACATGGACATCCATGAACGCGTACGCTCGGGCTGCGCCCTCCGTGTTGTACTTTCCCTGATCGGTACACAATTTTGGTGCACGGCTATCCTGACCGGCAACTTGTACCAACATGGACATCCATGAACGCGTACGTAGTGTACTTTCCCTGATCGGTACACAATTTTGGTGCATGTGTACCAACATGGACATCCATGAACGCGTACGCTCGGGCTGCGCCCTCCGTGTTGTACTTTCCCTGATCGGTACACAATTTTGGTGCACGGCTATCCTGACCGGCAACTTGTACCAACATGGACATCCATGAACGCGTACGTAGTGTACTTTCCCTGATCGGTACACAATTTTGGTGCATGTGTACCAACATGGACATCCATGAACGCGTACGCTCGGGCTGCGCCCTCCGTGTTGTACTTTCCCTGATCGGTACACAATTTTGGTGCATGTGTACCAACATGGACATCCATGAACGCGTACGCTCGGGCTGCGCCCTCCGTGTTGTACTTTCCCTGATCGGTACACAATTTTGGTGCATGTGTACCAACATGGACATCCATGAACGCGTACGCTCGGGCTGCGCCCTCCGTGTTGTACTTTCCCTGATCGGTACACAATTTTGGTGCATGTGTACCAACATGGACATCCATGAACGCGTACGCTCGGGCTGCGCCCTCCGTGTTGTACTTTCCCTGATCGGTACACAATTTTGGTGCACGGCTATCCTGACCGGCAACTTGTACCAACATGGACATCCATGAACGCGTACGTAGTG
>NW_024427599.1:80000-160000 GCF_017562075.2 Anopheles merus | reverse complement strand
CAATGTTCATGTGTCCTGCAGTTCACATTATGACGCGCATTTAGCTGCGGTCTTCATCGATCCATGAGCCGAGTGATCCCCTGCCTAGGGTTTAAAGAGTGCCTTTCGGCGCCGAGTGGCGTAACCGCGTTCAAAGTTTGGTATGCAACACACTCGACCTGCAACAATGGGTTACTCAAACTTGTACAAGTACAAGTGTTGTCTCTTACGAGACGTCTTGATATGCTCTCTACAAAAGCGTGCGCTAGTGTAGGTACAAATTAATGTACGTCCCAGATAGTGACGATCTCTGGGAGGAAGAACCTTAAGGAACTTCCCGCACACATCAAGACTAGGGTTTGGGCGTGTCCATGCCGGCGCCGAGTACAAGTTACCGCGTTCAAAGTTTGGTAAGCAGCGCACTCGACCTCCAACACAACACGTCCCGTGTCTTGATATGCTCTCTACAAAAGCGTGCGCTAATGCAGGTACAAATTAATGTACGTCCCAGATAGTGACGATCTCTGGGAGGAAGAACCTTAAGGAACTCCCCGCACATATCAAGACTTTAGGTGAGAACGGCCAATCACCTATTTCTCTTAGTAAAACTCACAACTCATTCCTTGGGTTTGGAAGTGTCCATGTCGGTGCCGAGTACAAGTTACCGCGTTCAAAGTTTGGTAAGCAGCGCACTCAACCTCCAACATAACCCTTCACGTCTTGATATGCTCTCTACAAAAGCGTGCGCTAATGCAGGTACAAATGAATGTACGTCCCAGATAGTGACGATCTCTGGGAGGAAGAACCTTAAGGAACTCCCCGCACATATCAAGAATTATAGGTAACGCTGCCAATTACCTGTTGCTCTTAGTAAAACTCACAACTCATTCCTTGGGTTTGGAAGTGTCCATGTCGGTGCCGAGTACAAGTTACCGCGTTCAAAGTTTGGTAAGCAGCGCACTCGACCTCCAACATAACACTTCACGTCTTGATATGCTCTCTACAAAAGCGTGTGCCTATGTAGGTACAAATGAATGTACGTCCCAGATAGTGACGATCTCTGGGAGGAAGAACCTTAAGGAACTCCCCGCACATATCAAGACTTATAGGTGAGAACGGCCAATCACCTATTTCTCTTAGTAAAACTCACAACTCATTCCTTGGGTTTGGAAGTGTCCATGTCGGTGCCGAGTACAAGTTACCGCGTTCAAAGTTTGGTAAGCAGCGCACTCAACCTCCAACATAACCCTTCACGTCTTGATATGCTCTCTACAAAAGCGTGTGCCTATGTAGGTACAAATTAATGTACGTCCCAGATAGTGACGATCTCTGGGAGGAAGAACCTTAAGGAACTCCCCGCACATATCAAGACTTATAGGTAACGCTGCCAATTACCTGTTTCTCTTAGTAAAACTCACAACTCATTCCTTGGGTTTGGAAGTGTCCATGTCGGTGCCGAGTACAAGTTACCGCGTTCAAAGTTTGGTAAGCAGCGCACTCGACCTCCAACATAACCCTTCACGTCTTGATATGCTCTCTACAAAAGCGTGCGCTAATGCAGGTACAAATTAATGTACGTCCCAGATAGTGACGATCTCTGGGAGGAAGAACCTTAAGGAACTCCCCGCACATATCAAGACTTATAGGTAACGCTGCCAATCACCTATTTCTCTTAGTAAAACTCACAACTCATTCCTTGGGTTTGGAAGTGTCCATGTCGGTGCCGAGTACAAGTTACCGCGTTCAAAGTTTGGTAAGCAGCGCACTCAACCTCCAACATAACCCTTCACGTCTTGATATGCTCTCTACAAAAGCGTGTGCCTATGTAGGTACAAATGAATGTACGTCCCAGATAGTGACGATCTCTGGGAGGAAGAACCTTAAGGAACTCCCCGCACATATCAAGACTTATAGGTAACGCTGCCAATTACCTGTTTCTCTTAGTAAAACTCACAACTCATTCCTTGGGTTTGGAAGTGTCCATGTCGGTGCCGAGTACAAGTTACCGCGTTCAAAGTTTGGTAAGCAGCGCACTCGACCTCCAACATAACCCTTCACGTCTTGATATGCTCTCTACAAAAGCGTGCGCTAATGCAGGTACAAATGAATGTACGTCCCAGATAGTGACGATCTCTGGGAGGAAGAACCTTAAGGAACTCCCCGCACATATCAAGAATTATAGGTAACGCTGCCAATTACCTGTTTCTCTTAGTAAAACTCACAACTCATTCCTTGGGTTTGGAAGTGTCCATGTCGGTGCCGAGTACAAGTTACCGCGTTCAAAGTTTGGTAAGCAGCGCACTCGACCTCCAACATAACCCTTCACGTCTTGATATGCTCTCTACAAAAGCGTGTGCCTATGTAGGTACAAATTAATGTACGTCCCAGATAGTGACGATCTCTGGGAGGAAGAACCTTAAGGAACTCCCCGAACATATCAAGACTTATAGGTGAGAACGGCCAATCACCTGTCTCTCTGCGAGACGTGTATAAAACACTGAATATAACTCACAACTTAACCCGTAAGTAGGGAAGTGTCCATGTCGGCGCCGAGTGCAAGTTACCGCGTTCAAAGTTTGGTAAGCAGCGCACTCGACCTCCAACATAACCTTTCCCCGTCTTGATATGCTCTCTACAAAAGCGTGCGCTAATGCAGGTACAAATGAATGTACGTCCCGGATAGTGACGATCTCCGGGAGAGAGAACCTTAAGGAACTCCCCGCACATATCAAGACTGAGGTTTTGCCGTGCATGTCAGCGCCGAGTGCAAGTTACCGCGTTCAAAGTTTGGTAAGCAGCGCACTCGACCTCCAACATAACACTCCAACCTCGTTATAACTCATTATAACCACGTTAATGATCCTTCCGCAGGTTCACCTACGGAAACCTTGTTACGACTTTTACTTCCTCTAAATCATCAAGTTCGGTCAACTTCGGCCGTGCCAACTGCAACTCACGAAGGAATCGCGGAAGGTGTGCCTCCAGAGACCTCACTAAATAATCCATCGGTAGTAGCGACGGGCGGTGTGTACAAAGGGCAGGGACGTAATCAGCGCTAGCTAATGACTAGCACTTACTAGAAATTCCAGGTTCATGGGGACCATTGCAGTCCCCAATCCCTACTAAATGAGCATTTGGGTGATTTCCCGTTCCTCTCGGAATGGGGGCGCCATAAGGCGAGAACACGCTGCTGCTCACATTGTAGCACGCGTGCAGCCCAGAACATCTAAGGGCATCACGGACCTGTTATCGCTCAATCTCATCTTGCTAAACACAAGTTGTCCCGCTAAGCAGGGCAAACTAAGTGACGGGCACCCGTGAGGACACCCGCCACTCCTAACGTCAGGTGCGCCCGGAGGCACACTACTGACAGCGTTCTAGTTAGCTTGACTGAGTCGCGTTCGTTATCGGAATTAACCAGACAAATCATTCCACGAACTAAGAACGGCCATGCACCACTACCCTTAAGTTTGAGAAAGAGCTATCAATCTGTCTTACCTCAATAAGTTCGGACCTGGTAAGTTTTCCCGTGTTGAGTCAAATTAAGCCGCAAGCTCCACTTCTTTTTTTTTTTTTTTTTAAATTCTTCAAGAGTTCTTTATTGAGGACCATTGTTTCCCGAAAGAACCCCGCTCCTACCGGCGGGGGGTTACCACTAACGGATTTCCCCCCGCCGGGAATTCCGCCCGTTTGGGCCTTTCTCTTTATTTATTTGAATTCAAAAAACTTTTTTTTTTTTTTTTCACTATTTTTCCTTTCGTGAAAGGTTTTCGTTGCCGCCTTTTTAACATTAAATATGTTCCGGTAACCGTTGTCCTTGTCCTAATCCTTGCAGGTTTCACCGTATCATCACAGAGCTGCGTCAGCGCGCGGACACGTTCGCCGATGTTACGGCAGCTCGCTCGTCATCCGTGAGGCTGCTTCTTCGTTCGGCAAGCTGGGAGCTCGGCAGCTCGTCCCACGGGGGAGGCTGAGCCTCGACCTCCGCTTGCCGTTGCTCCAGCCGCCGCTGCCTCTCTCTCTGCCGCCGGTTAATGCGACGCCGCTCCACTTCCGCTGCAGATGGTGGTAGTCGCCCACGTCGTTGGCGACCCTGCGGAACAGCTCCTAGCACTCCGGCCCGACGCCTTTCCCGGTATTGGAGCTGCATAAAGTTACGCCGCAGTCGCCGCATCTCCATCGTGCGTGGGGAGGGAGGCAATCCCCGGCTGCGCGGGGGGATTGGCGGCTCTGGAGGGCTGACCTCCTCCTCCTCGACCTCCCCTGTCGGCTCCGCTACGTCGTCGGCCGCGTCGTCATTGGCCGCTGCGCGTGCCAAGATAGCCGGGACGACCTCGTCCACGCCGAGCCGCTCCTGCCGACGCCGCTGCCGCATCCGCCGGGCGCTGCGGTTGCGCACCTCTCGGCGTCGCATCAGCCGTCTCCGCTCTGCCTCCGCCATGTCCTCGGGCGGGCTGGATGCAGGAACTGGCTGAGCAGCCTCGGCGGCTGCCAAGTTTTGCTGCTCCTCCCGCCAGTCCTCCTGCAGAACGGAGAGGATCTGCCGAGCCGCTTGCTGGATGCGGTCCCACCACTCCGCACTCTCCAACAGGCGGCTGCCGAGGTTGTCCTCGTCGACGCCGTGCAGCAACTCCGCGCGAACATCCGCGAAGCGGGGACACTGGAACAGTACGTGGGCCACCGACTCGACCGACCCTGCGCACCTGGGACAGTCCGGGGATGGAGCGAACCCGAACACGTGCAGGAACTCGTGGACGAAGGCGTGTCCACTGAGAACCTGCGAGAGGTAGAAATCTACCTCTCCGTGTTTCCGCCCCGTCCACAGGCGCACGTCTGGCACTTGTCGGTGGGCCCAACGTACATAGCGGCTAGTGTTCTGCGCCGCCTCGTCGTCCCACTGTTGCTGCCACAGCTGCTGTGATGCCTCCTTCTCCTCCTGGCGAATCGCCTCTCGACTGCTGTCCGGGCTCAACTGCAGTCGGTTGTAGCAGCGGGCGTCTTCCTTCACCAGGAGGTGGTAGGGCAGTTCTCCGGCCAAAACCACCGCTACCTCGCAGCTGGTGGAGTGGAAGGCGCTCGTGATGCCCTGGGCCAGGGGCCGTTGCACGCGGTCCAAAATCCGCCTGCACCACTGCAGGTCCGCGGCTTCTGCCCAGACGGGTGCGCCGTAGCGGATGATGGACGCGGCCACTGCGGCGAGCAGCTTCCGCTTGCTCACTTGGGGGCCGCTGTGGTTGCGCATGACGCCACGCAACGCTCGCACCACACGGAGGGCCTTGTCCGCGACCATCTCGACGTGTGGGCGCCACGACAGGTGGTCGTGAAGCATGACCCCCAAGTAGCGGATCGACCGCTTCGAGCGCACTTCCACTCCACAGATGTTAACTGGGATATTTCTATACCCGCTGCGTTTGCTCGACACCATCAGCAGCTCCGTTTTCTCCGGTGCCAGGGAGAGATGGTGCTGCATCATCCAGCCGTTGACTGCTACCACCGCTTCTTCCGCAATCGCTGCTGCGTGCTCCGGTGTTGTCCCCGCTGCCAGGATCGCAAGATCGTCGGCGAATCCCACGATGGAGGCGCCCTCAGGGAGCTCTACGGCTAGCACGCCGTCGTACATAATGTTCCACAATGTGGGGCCCAATATGGACCCCTGTGGAACACCTGCCGATACTCGGCGGGTAACCGGCCCGTCCGCCGTGTCGTACGTGAGCTCCCTGTCGGCGAAGTAGTCCTGCAGTATGCGGCACAACTGCACGGGGACTCCCTTCGCCTGGAGCGCCTCGGCGATGCTCTGCCAGCTAGCCGTATTGAACGCGTTACGGACGTCCAGGGCCACAACCATGAGGCAGCGCCGGTCACGGTTGTTTGTCCTTCCAAAGGACTTCGCCCTTCGTCCCGCGTCCACGACTTGCTGTATAGCCTGCAGAGTCGATCGCCCTCGCCGGAATCCGAACTGCTGCTCAGACAGTTGCGGACTCTCTGGATCCTCGATGTATTCGTTGAGCCGGTTCAATAGCAGCCGCTCCAAAGCCTTGCCCGTATTGTCCAGCAGGCAAATCGGGCGAAAGGACGACGGTTCGCCCGGTGACTTGCCTGGCTTTGGCAGGAGCACCAGTCGCTGCTTTTTCCACGGCTGCGGAAAGCAGGACGTGTCCAGGCACTCCTGAAACACCCGGCGGAAGGGCTCCGGTTGCTGCCTGAGAGCAACCGTAAGTGCGGCGTTCGGTACTCCATCAAGCCCAGGAGCCTTCCGCGGGTGCATGCTGGCTGCTATATTTTCCAGCTCGGTCAGGCCGATCGATCGGAGCGGCGCCATGTTGCCAACTCGGAGATCAGGCCACTCTACCGGCGGATGAACCGGGAACAAGGCGTCGACAATTCGCCGCAGTTCTGCTGGATCGCGTTCCGGGGCTGAGCGGGCCGCCTGGAACCAGTGGAAGACCTTCCGGAAAAAGTTTCCGGTTTCATCCTCCCTGATCGACAGCAAGAACCGGTCGAACGCCTCGTTCTTACTCAAACGAATAGCCTTCCGAAGGCTCTCTCTGGCAGCTGAGAGTTCCGTATGGAGCTGCTCTTCCGGCGGGATTGTTCTCCTCGCCATCTGCTCCTTTCTGGAGAGCTCGTCGATCATTGCCTGAATCGCCGGAGTCCACCAGTAAGCTGGCCGACCTGTGTGGTCCTGCGCTGGGAAGACCCGCGACATCGTCTCGTCGCAAACGCTGGTCAGCGACTCAACCAAGCTTTCGACGCTGTTAGCTTGACGGGCGAACCCAATCATGGCCAGCGCTTTCCCGAAAAGCTGGGAGTCAAACTGACTGGTCTTCCAGCGCGTACCGGCGTTGCTTACACGGGCCGGGCGCTGTCCACGCCGTGCTGCCCGATCCCTCGTTGGTGGTGGACTCACGCCAACCTCGTACCGGACGTATCGGTGGTCGCTCAGCGTAACCACGTCGGGCACGCGCCAGCCTCGGGCGCTGTCTTCGCGCGGGTCGAGACGGCTTATCGCACTGCTGGCGAATGAAACGTCCGGTCGGCTGGGCGGGAACCGAGTTGTGCCCACTCGGTTCCCCTTGAACGTTGGTAGGCAGTCTGCCTTGTTCAGTAGCACCAGCCCGAGGTTGTCCGCCAACTGGAGAAGCTCCAAGCCCTTCGGGCAAGTCCTGCTGCTTCCCCAGTCAAGGTGCATGGCGTTGAAATCGCCGGCCAGGAGAACCCGGCTGCACCCGCGGACGATCAGGTCAATTTTCTCCATAACACTCCGGAACTCGGGGACTCCCGTCTGCGGCGACACGTAGCAGCTCACAATTGTTACTCCTCCCACGTCGGCAGCAACCACACCGAGGGTCTGACGGTGCCTGATACGCTGTATCGGCAGCCGGTTGCCGTTTACGACGATGGCAACCGTCTTACTCTCGTCCGTCACCCAATTGCCGTTATTGCGCGGTACGCAATAGGGCTCGGACAAGAGCAGAACGTCGAGACCCTCGGTGGTCATCACGTGCAACGCCAGGTCCTGGGCGTTTTCACAATGATTGGAGTTGAACTGCAGGATGTTCAGCATTGTGATGGCGGTCCTTTGCACATGGGGGCGGCGATGCGATGTGGGCCGCCGCAGACAATGCACTTCGGGTCCGAAGTGCATGACGCCGCTCGATGATCAGCAGCTCCGCAGCGCAGGCACAGGCTGGATCGATCCACGCCGGTGCATTCTGTTGTGGTATGGCCGCGCTCCAAGCAGCGGAAACAGCGAACCGCGCTTCGCTGTTGTTTTGGGGCACTGCGTACCAGGCACACCGAATGTCCGACTATGATACGCTTGTCCAGAAGGAGGTCAGCGTCCCTCCGTGGAAGTCGGACACGGGCACGCTGCGTCCCATCACGACGCTCCCACAACGACGTGGTTGCTGCAACTACTGTGCGTTCCAGCGCCCGCTGCAGGCCGCGTTCCACATCCTCTTTTGTGGCCAACATGTCGATGCCGGTAATCATCACCTCGGCCATCTCCGTGATGATCCGGCCAGTGGCCAAATCACCGACCTCCTCCTGGATGCGCTGCAGCAGCACAGCGGCATCTGCATCCTTGTTGAGTGTAAGGCGAAGGAAGTCGCGGGTCGTGCGGTAGCCCTGATGCACACACTTGTTCTCCTCCGCCAGGCGCTGATTCAGGCGGATCTTTTCGAAGAGCGCCTTGTAAGAGCAGCCCTCGGCCGGCTCAAAGATGAGCTGGTCCTGCCGAGGGCGTGCTGGACGCCGTCGCTCCTGGCGCAACTGTTCGTTACGCTGCGCCTGTACAGCAGTTGGCCGCTGCTGGTGTTGTTGCTGCTGCTGCGTGCCTGCGACCGCCTGTCGCTGTGGCTGGCGCTGCTGCTGCTGTTGTTGCGGCTGTCGCTGCTGCTGTTGCTGCTGCTGTTGTTGCTGCTGCTGCTGCTGCCGCTGATGTTGTGCTGCTGCTGCTGCTGCTGCTGCTGAGGGGGCGGCCGGGGCTTCCCCTTGGCCATTCCGCGGTATCTGCGGCGAACAACATCGGCGAAGCTGGGCTGCTCCAACTGCCGATTGTTTTCCCCCGTCGACTCCTGGGGGGCCCGCGAGGATACCGCCGCCATCATAGATGGGGCAGGTTGCGGTTGCTGCTGTTGCTGCTGGCCGCGTTGCCAGGAAAGCTCCCTGCGCAGTTGCTGCCCCAGGTCGCGGATCTCAGCCAGCATGGCATCCCGCTCCTTTCTTGCTTCCGCTTCAGCGGATAACCTGGCCTGCATGGCGTCATCCAACTGCTTTTGCAGTCCCTCGATGGTCGCTTGAAGGCATGCCACAGTTTTCATAAGTTCCGCTTTCTCCGCCTTTTCAGCCTGCAGCATGAGGTGCAGGCGAATTTCTTTCTCCTCATTGCTTTTTGCCGTCATTGACGTGCGTCCGCTGTCGACTTTGGCAGCCACTGCGGTCTTCTTCGGGACCGCTCCCAGACTACCATCGACAGACACCTGCCGTGGTCTTAGATTACGATTTGGTAAATCCATCGTCGTAATGGCGGGCTTTCGCTGTATAAGGCCCGTGGGGGTCGAAATGACCCCGGGGGTCGAATGACCCAGGGGGTCGGAATGACCCCTGGGATGCTGCGCCGCCTAGCTGGTGATCTGCTGCACGATGATGTCGGTTTCCGCTTCAACTCCGGGGTTCAGGGCGAAAAAGGTCCAATTTGTGCCCCCCTGGTGGGCGGGGGGGAGGGGGAAGGGGGTGGGGAAAAATTCAGGAGGGTGCGTCACACACGTGGGGAATTATTGCGCACCACTCCCAAATTTTTGCGGCACGTTCACTCGTCCAAACGGCTCGACCCGGAATTCCACCCTTTTTGGACCACTTTTCCGACTTTTTGACACTTATAAATTTTTTTTTTCACTGGGCGGGGGGGGGGTGGGAGCGGGGAAAATAATTTTCCCGGACTGCTGGGGTCACGCTCTACCACCCTACCAAAAATGAGAATTTTCGGGCGACCTCGACCTTATCCGACTCTTATCGGGCGCCCTACTCTATTCTGACCTCTGGGGGGGGGGGGGGGAGGGGGGGAGGGGGGAAAATAATTTTCCCGTAGTCGGCGTTACTTGCTCTACCACCCCTGCAAATTTGACAATTTTTCGGCACCTTCGGTTCCGCCGCCAACCGTCACCGGGCCGAAAATTCAAATTTTGCCCCTTGGGAATTGCGCCCCGGCCAAATTTGTCCCGTGGGTATTACTGAACTGTCACTCACAAATGTCAAAATTTTTTTCACCGATTTTCACTGTTTTTTTGTTTGATTCTTATTGTTTGCACAAAGACACGCACAATGGTGAAAACCGCACTCGAATCCGACCAAAACTCACCGAGTTATTCACGATTTACTGTTTTTTTCGTTATTTACCGCGGACACGTGCCCCAGCGGTAGCACCCCCGACACTTTTAATTTTCTCGTTTTTTCACCGATTTTCGTTCTGTTTTTTGTTAATTCACGTTCAGCGTCACTGCGCGCACCTTTCAAAACACATCCGGCAAGATTCCGGTCAATATTCACAGAGTTATTAACGATCAAAGTTCCCCATACAAAATGTATGGGGATGTAAATATACACTTTTTACCACTTTTTACTGCACGAATCGTTTCGGAAACACTTGCAAACGCTTTAGAAGCATCGATTTACTTAAAATCAAGTGCTTCCGGCACCAAAATCACGAATTTTTACTCCAAATTTCCACACCCGGAAATCGGGTGCTACCGGGGGGGGGCAAAAGTATACACAAAAACACGATTTTTCACTTTTACAAAAAATCACCGATTTTCGAGTAAATAACACCGTCTAAAGGTAAAATGGGTGCTCTGAACTCGTTTTTAGCACTTTCCGAGCGATCCGAGGCCGTTTTACACACTTTTTTCGAAACTCTGTCGGAGCGTGTTTACATACGTCTGTACCCGACGACTACTCGATGAACACTTCAAGCTCCACTTCTTGTGGTGCCCTTCCGTCAATTCCTTTAAGTTTCAACTTTGCAACCATACTTCCCCCGGAACCCGATTTTGGTTTCCCGGCAAGCTCCACTTCTTGTGGTGCCCTTCCGTCAATTCCTTTAAGTTTCAACTTTGCAACCATACTTCCCCCGGAACCCGATTTTGGTTTCCCGGAAGCTACTGAGAGCACCGAAGGTAGGTAGCGTCTCCCAATTGCTAATTGGCATCGTTTACGGTTAGAACTAGGGCGGTATCTAATCGCCTTCGATCCTCTAACTTTCGTTCTTGATTAATGAAAGCATCCTTGGCAAACGCTTTCGCTTCTGTGGGTCCTACGACGGTCTACGAATTTCACCTCTCGCGCCGTAATACCAATGCCCCCGACTACTTCTGTTAATCATTACCTCTTGGTCTATTACAAACCAACGAAACCACTCAGACCGAGGTCATGTTCCATTATTCCATGCAAAATTATTCTCGGCCAACGCCGGCCCCGGAGGACCGGACGCTTTGAACTAGCCTGCTTTGAGCACTCTAATTTGTTCAAGGTAAACGAGAGTTCCCGGGCACCATGAAGCTGGGTCGAACAAGACCTTGACCGACGAGGTCGCGGCGACAAGTTCTGACCCGTCACGGAGTAGAACGCCCAGGTACACCATTGTGAGTCGCAGCCGCGAGCGCGTACACGGACGGTCCCAACCGAGAGGCCGGGCGCCCGCGACGGACGCGAGTCTGGACGGGGTATCAACTTCGAACGTTTTAACCGCAACAACTTTAATATACGCTAGTGGAGCTGGAATTACCGCGGCTGCTGGCACCAGACTTGCCCTCCACTTGATCCTTGCAAAAGGATTTATGCTCAACTCATTCCAATTATGGACCATCGTTAGAGAGGTCCATATTGTTATTTCTCGTCACTACCTCCCCGTGCCGGGATTGGGTAATTTACGCGCCTGCTGCCTTCCTTGGATGTGGTAGCCATTTCTCAGGCTCCCTCTCCGGAATCGAACCCTGATTCCCCGTTACCCGTCGCAACCATGGTAGTCCTCTACACTACCATCAATAGTTGATAGGGCAGACATTTGAAAGATCTGTCGTCAGTCGCAAGCGACCGTACGATCGGCATCCTTATCCAGATTTCAACTCAAAGCGCCCGGAGGCGATTGGTTTAACTAATAAGTGCACCAGTTCCGCCGACCCGGAGGCCAACAGTCCCGGCATAATGCATGTATTAGCTCTGGCTTTTCCACAGTTATCCAAGTAACTGTTTGGATGAGGATCTTGTAAATTATAGCTGTTATACTGAGCCTTATGCGGTTTCACTTTCTAGGAAGCTTGTACTTAGACATGCATGGCTTAACCTTTGAGACGAGCGTATATCACTGGTAGGATCAACCAGAATTCGAGTCAATTGCTTGAACACGAACTACACTCTTGATCACGCGAGGCGCAAGTCCCCCGTGACCACCGAGATTTGTTCTCTGACGCCGGAGCGTCGTTGGCGCCACTCGCTAAGGCACAAGCAGGCAACGTCGGATGCATTGCACACGGCTAGCGGATCTCTCTGCACTGCGTCGGGGGTGTCCCCCCAACGTCTGTCTGGAGACATTGCTAGGCCGGTACGGCACTCTGCGCACTCTTGCTTGACCTCTTTGAGCAACGGGCCTCTAAGCGGGGGTGTATGCTGGTACGACATCGACTGGTACATTGCACTCACTAACGATCTCTCTGCACTGCATGTCACTCACAACCACCGTGACGGGAGACTTTGCTAGCTTGTACGATACTCTGCGCATGCCCGTACGTTGCACATCGACTGGTACATTGCACGCACTAACGATCTCTCTGCACTGCATGGGACTCTCAACCACCGTGACGGGAGACTTTGCTAGTTCGTACGATACTCTGCGCATGCGCGAACACAACACTTCGACTGGTACATTGCACGCACTAACGATCTCTCTGCACTGCATGGTACTCATTACTTTACCACCGTGACGGGAGACTTTGCTAGTTCGTACGATACTCTGCGCATGTGTATATGTTTAGCAACCCAACCAACTTGAGCACCTAGGGGAAGTTGTGATGCCATCTGAACACCCACCGACTGATGCATTGAACGGCTAAAGTTGACCTTCAATCCGAACTGGCACTCTGCGGCGTGGAGGCAGTTGCGCGACCACTCCTATCCCAAACCAACAAAGCAAGGTGTATCCTACGTGCTCGCTACAAGCACACCACGACGGGACACATTGAACGGTTCAGCGATCTCTCTGCACTAGTGGAATGATACCACCGTGATACGGGAGACTTTGCTACAGCGGCTTCTCTGCACTGCTGGGCTACCACCAATGTGACGGGAGACATTGCTAGCGGTCACTCTGCACTAGTGGAAGAACTCCACCGTGATACGGGAGACATTGCTAACGGTCACTCTGCACAGGTGCCAATACCACCTCGTGACGGGAAACATTGCTGAAAGCGGCTTCTCTGCACTGCTGGGCTACCACCAATGTGACGGGAGACATTGCTAGCGGTCACTCTGCACTAGTGGAAGAACTCCACCGTGATACGGGAGACATTGCTAACGGTCACTCTGCACAGGTGCCAATACCACCTCGTGACGGGAAACATTGCTTTAAACCGAACGGCATCTCTGCGCGTGAACTTGCAACTTGCACCCCAACTTGTTACATCTGGTCGAACGGGTGCGCACGACGGGACACATTGCACGGTTCAGCGATCTCTCTGCACTAGTGGAAGAACTCCACCGTGATACGGGAGACTTTGCTACAGCGGCTTCTCTGCACTACTGGGCTACCACCTTGTGACGGGAGACATTGCTAGCGGTCACTCTGCACTAGTGGAAGAACTCCACCGTGATACGGGAGACATTGCTAACGGTCACTCTGCACAGGTGCCAATACCACCTCGTGACGGGAAACATTGCTGAAAGCGGCTTCTCTGCACTGCTGGGCTACCACCTTGTGACGGGAGACATTGCTAGCGGTCACTCTGCACTAGTGGAAGAACTCCACCGTGATACGGGAGACATTGCTAACGGTCACTCTGCACAGGTGCCAATACCACCTCGTGACGGGAAACATTGCTTTAAACCGAACGGCATCTCTGCGCGCATACACCCCAACAACACTAGACGAACATTGTCTTTGGCTACTCCGATCGGTATACATGATTATGACGGATACATTGAATGGCTATAGTGGGTTGGGTTGAAATTACCGCGGCTGCATTTTTGTTAAAACTGTAAACCGTACGGTGTCCTTCTAACAGGCGGATACCTTTGTACGGCTACAGAGTTGAATTACCCGGCTGCGTTTTGACCACTATAGTCCAATCGGTACTCTGCACTCTCATGTATACTAATGTTTCACTTGGATACACCCCACTGTTTTGTCCTACGGGCGTGTAAGCTCTCCACGACGGGATGCATTGATTGGTTCAGCGATCTTTCTGCACTTCGTGGATCTACTCCTTCGATGTGTCGGGAAACATTGCTAGCGGTCACTCTGCACTAGTGGAAGAACTCCACCGTGATACGGGAGACATTGCTAACGGTTACTCTGCACCTCGTCGAGTTACCACCGTGTGTCGGAAGACTTTGCTCCTGAGTCTCTCTGCACTGCGTAAGCTACCGCCGTGTGTCGGGAAGCATTGCTAGCGGTCACTCTGCACTAGTGGAATGATACCACCGTGATACGGGAGACATTGCTAACGGCTACTCTGCACTTCGCGGACCTGCTTACTCTGTGACGGGAGACTTGCTAGCGGCTTCTCTGCACTACTGGGCTACCACCTTGTGACGGGAGACATTGCTAGCGGTCACTCTGCACTAGTGGTAGAACACCACCGTGATACGGGAGACATTGCTAACGGTCACTCTGCACAGGTGCCAATACCACCTTGTGACGGGAAACATTGCTAGAAACCGATCGGCATCTCTGCGCGATTACTTGAACACACCCCCAACTTAGTCAACTGTTAAACTTTTTCGTAATCACGGCGGGACACATTGCTCGAGCTCTAACGGACCTCTGCACGCATGAAACATGGTGGCGGGAATCATTGCTAGAACCGAACGGCGCCTCTGCGCGATGTACAAGCTCAACAGGAACCTCGTATCGGCTGCCGAGCCGGAGCTCGAACAACTTGGACTATCACCTCTAATTATATCAACTCACACCTCCCCCGAGGGTTCCGCAGAATTGCTTCTGGGTCCCCTTATCGTTAATTGCGATTCGTGTTTGCATTACACTACATTGAGCTATTCCAACTTGTTTATCCGCATGGCGAACATTTGCTGCATAGAACATTTAAGTTCCACTTTGCTCTCCCCTACGTGGGTCTGAGCTTCGCTCTCAGGGAAAGTTATGCCACATTTGGTAAGAGAAACCCGGTTTCATCACGCTATTTTACCTGCACCATGACCCCAGACACATTTGTTCAATGGATTAGATCCAAGGAACGCCGACAAACCATGCACCACTACCCTTAATAGCTCATCGAGCTTAGCGTGAATCCTTCGAGTTTCCCTAAAAAGTTCGATTGGTCTTGCAGTGTTTAAAGACAACGAAGCTTAGTTTCAAGCATGCATTTAATATACGCTTACGAAAACCTCTTAAACTGTTACGACTTTTATGCTTGAAACCATCACGACGAAGTCTTAGGGTCCGTAGACCCGTGATGTACCGCTCCAGGGAGCTTTTTGAAAGGTTGGGTAGGTCCTTTCAGGGTCCGTAGACCCTCTACGCTGCCAGTTCTCAGCGTAAGAGTACAGCAAACTAGCCAGCTACTGTCTCTTCATGGGTCCGAAGACCCAAAAATATATTTGCTACTGACCACCTTAAGCGATGCTGGGGTGTCTGTAATTTTCGAGATTTTGTCCCCGGGACACCTAGTCCGGGGCATAAGCCGTGTACTACAAGGCCTAATTTTACTCTAATATACGCATATCAACTCGAAATCATAGGTTAAGATCATCGGCAGACACCACCAGACACCACTTTTGCTTCATAAGTTCGGACTATGGTCATACGACGAACTAAATCGGGGAGGGGACGTATGACCCAAATGGGGGCCGAAATGACCCACCGACACCTCAAACCATGCTCCTACGACAAAATAGAGGTAAAAACTACGATTTGGTGAAATTTTCATTTTTGACCTCGGAGCAAGGTACCCTCCCTATAGTAGGCAATGAACAAATGATCATGTTCCCAGGAGGGCAAAAGTTGGGAACTCGAGAGGAAAGCGCTAATGGCGCGCCTTACCTAGGGGCCCGTAGAGTAAAAAGGGTACCCCCAAAAAAGTTGTTGTTTGACGTTCTGGTTTCACTTTTCATCATCTAAAATGCGTTTTCTACACGTTTTCAGTGATTTTGGCGAAAAAAAATTTTTTGACTACTCGAGCTCTCCGGCCCGTTCGGTGACCATTTTTTGACAAAAGCTAGGGAGCTGCCCCTAGGTTTGGGGTGTCACAAAATTTTGAAAAGTGGTCAAAAAACCACTATCCAGAATCGGATGTAGAATCATTAGACGAACTTAAAATTGTTCTACGACCCATGTCTGCGACGTTTAGTTTTCGAGTTATGGCCCGCCGTAGGTCTGACGGAGAACTTTTGCTAAGCGCACTTTGATGTTTGTATGAAAAAGTACCCTACCTAGGGACGCGTAGAGCAAATTGGTACCCCCGGGCATGTTGTCGGTTGACTTTCTGGTTGCACTTTTCATCATCTAGGGTGTGTTTCTGACACGTTTTGAGGGTTTTTAGCGAAAAAAATTTTTTTGACTACTCGAGCTCTCCGGCCCGTTCGGTGCACTTTTTTGCAAAAAGCTAGGGAGCTGTCCCTAGGTTCGGGGTGTCACAAAATGATGAAAAGTGGTCAAAAAACCACTATCCAGAATCGGATAGAGAATGATTAGACGAGCTTAAAATTGTTCTACGACCCATGTCTGCGACGTTTAGTATTCGAGTTATGGCCCGCCGTAGGTCTGACCGAGCAATTTTTGTTCCGCGCACTTTGTGCACCGTGCACATTGATGTTTGTATGAAAAAGTACCCTACCTAGGGACGCGTAGAGCAAATTGGTACCCCCGGGCATGTTGTCGGTTGACTTTCTGGTTGCACTTTTCATCATCTAGGGTGTGTTTCTGACACGTTTTGAGGGTTTTTAGCGAAAAAAATTTTTTTGACTACTCGAGCTCTCCGGCCCGTTCGGTGCACTTTTTTGCAAAAAGCTAGGGAGCTGTCCCTAGGTTCGGGGTGTCACAAAATGATGAAAAGTGGTCAAAAAACCACTATCCAGAATCGGATAGAGAATGATTAGACGAGCTTAAAATTGTTCTACGACCCATGTCTGCGACGTTTAGTATTCGAGTTATGGCCCGCCGTAGGTCTGACCGAGCAATTTTTGTTCCGCGCACTTTGTGCACCGTGCACATTGATGTTTGTATGAAAAAGTACCCTACCTAGGGACGCGTAGAGCAAATTGGTACCCCCGGGCATGTTGTCGGTTGACTTTCTGGTTGCACTTTTCATCATCTAGGGTGTGTTTCTGACACGTTTTGAGGGTTTTTAGCGAAAAAAATTTTTTTGACTACTCGAGCTCTCCGGCCCGTTCGGTGCACTTTTTTGCAAAAAGCTAGGGAGCTGTCCCTAGGTTCGGGGTGTCACAAAATGATGAAAAGTGGTCAAAAAACCACTATCCAGAATCGGATAGAGAATGATTAGACGAGCTTAAAATTGTTCTACGACCCATGTCTGCGACGTTTAGTATTCGAGTTATGGCCCGCCGTAGGTCTGACCGAGCAATTTTTGTTCCGCGCACTTTGTGCACCGTGCACATTGATGTTTGTATGAAAAAGTACCCTACCTAGGGACGCGTAGAGCAAATTGGTACCCCCGGGCATGTTGTCGGTTGACTTTCTGGTTGCACTTTTCATCATCTAGGGTGTGTTTCTGACACGTTTTGAGGGTTTTTAGCGAAAAAAATTTTTTTGACTACTCGAGCTCTCCGGCCCGTTCGGTGCACTTTTTTGCAAAAAGCTAGGGAGCTGTCCCTAGGTTCGGGGTGTCACAAAATGATGAAAAGTGGTCAAAAAACCACTATCCAGAATCGGATAGAGAATGATTAGACGAGCTTAAAATTGTTCTACGACCCATGTCTGCGACGTTTAGTATTCGAGTTATGGCCCGCCGTAGGTCTGACCGAGCAATTTTTGTTCCGCGCACTTTGTGCACCGTGCACATTGATGTTTGTATGAAAAAGTACCCTACCTAGGGACGCGTAGAGCAAATTGGTACCCCCGGGCATGTTGTCGGTTGACTTTCTGGTTGCACTTTTCATCATCTAGGGTGTGTTTCTGACACGTTTTGAGGGTTTTTAGCGAAAAAAATTTTTTTGACTACTCGAGCTCTCCGGCCCGTTCGGTGCACTTTTTTGCAAAAAGCTAGGGAGCTGTCCCTAGGTTCGGGGTGTCACAAAATGATGAAAAGTGGTCAAAAAACCACTATCCAGAATCGGATAGAGAATGATTAGACGAGCTTAAAATTGTTCTACGACCCATGTCTGCGACGTTTAGTATTCGAGTTATGGCCCGCCGTAGGTCTGACCGAGCAATTTTTGTTCCGCGCACTTTGTGCACCGTGCACATTGATGTTTGTATGAAAAAGTACCCTACCTAGGGACGCGTAGAGCAAATTGGTACCCCCGGGCATGTTGTCGGTTGACTTTCTGGTTGCACTTTTCATCATCTAGGGTGTGTTTCTGACACGTTTTGAGGGTTTTTAGCGAAAAAAATTTTTTTGACTACTCGAGCTCTCCGGCCCGTTCGGTGCACTTTTTTGCAAAAAGCTAGGGAGCTGTCCCTAGGTTCGGGGTGTCACAAAATGATGAAAAGTGGTCAAAAAACCACTATCCAGAATCGGATAGAGAATGATTAGACGAGCTTAAAATTGTTCTACGACCCATGTCTGCGACGTTTAGTATTCGAGTTATGGCCCGCCGTAGGTCTGACCGAGCAATTTTTGTTCCGCGCACTTTGTGCACCGTGCACATTGATGTTTGTATGAAAAAGTACCCTACCTAGGGACGCGTAGAGCAAATTGGTACCCCCGGGCATGTTGTCGGTTGACTTTCTGGTTGCACTTTTCATCATCTAGGGTGTGTTTCTGACACGTTTTGAGGGTTTTTAGCGAAAAAAATTTTTTTGACTACTCGAGCTCTCCGGCCCGTTCGGTGCACTTTTTTGCAAAAAGCTAGGGAGCTGTCCCTAGGTTCGGGGTGTCACAAAATGATGAAAAGTGGTCAAAAAACCACTATCCAGAATCGGATAGAGAATGATTAGACGAGCTTAAAATTGTTCTACGACCCATGTCTGCGACGTTTAGTATTCGAGTTATGGCCCGCCGTAGGTCTGACCGAGCAATTTTTGTTCCGCGCACTTTGTGCACCGTGCACATTGATGTTTGTATGAAAAAGTACCCTACCTAGGGACGCGTAGAGCAAATTGGTACCCCCGGGCATGTTGTCGGTTGACTTTCTGGTTGCACTTTTCATCATCTAGGGTGTGTTTCTGACACGTTTTGAGGGTTTTTAGCGAAAAAAATTTTTTTGACTACTCGAGCTCTCCGGCCCGTTCGGTGCACTTTTTTGCAAAAAGCTAGGGAGCTGTCCCTAGGTTCGGGGTGTCACAAAATGATGAAAAGTGGTCAAAAAACCACTATCCAGAATCGGATAGAGAATGATTAGACGAGCTTAAAATTGTTCTACGACCCATGTCTGCGACGTTTAGTATTCGAGTTATGGCCCGCCGTAGGTCTGACCGAGCAATTTTTGTTCCGCGCACTTTGTGCACCGTGCACATTGATGTTTGTATGAAAAAGTACCCTACCTAGGGACGCGTAGAGCAAATTGGTACCCCCGGGCATGTTGTCGGTTGACTTTCTGGTTGCACTTTTCATCATCTAGGGTGTGTTTCTGACACGTTTTGAGGGTTTTTAGCGAAAAAAATTTTTTTGACTACTCGAGCTCTCCGGCCCGTTCGGTGCACTTTTTTGCAAAAAGCTAGGGAGCTGTCCCTAGGTTCGGGGTGTCACAAAATGATGAAAAGTGGTCAAAAAACCACTATCCAGAATCGGATAGAGAATGATTAGACGAGCTTAAAATTGTTCTACGACCCATGTCTGCGACGTTTAGTATTCGAGTTATGGCCCGCCGTAGGTCTGACCGAGCAATTTTTGTTCCGCGCACTTTGTGCACCGTGCACATTGATGTTTGTATGAAAAAGTACCCTACCTAGGGACGCGTAGAGCAAATTGGTACCCCCGGGCATGTTGTCGGTTGACTTTCTGGTTGCACTTTTCATCATCTAGGGTGTGTTTCTGACACGTTTTGAGGGTTTTTAGCGAAAAAAATTTTTTTGACTACTCGAGCTCTCCGGCCCGTTCGGTGCACTTTTTTGCAAAAAGCTAGGGAGCTGTCCCTAGGTTCGGGGTGTCACAAAATGATGAAAAGTGGTCAAAAAACCACTATCCAGAATCGGATAGAGAATGATTAGACGAGCTTAAAATTGTTCTACGACCCATGTCTGCGACGTTTAGTATTCGAGTTATGGCCCGCCGTAGGTCTGACCGAGCAATTTTTGTTCCGCGCACTTTGTGCACCGTGCACATTGATGTTTGTATGAAAAAGTACCCTACCTAGGGACGCGTAGAGCAAATTGGTACCCCCGGGCATGTTGTCGGTTGACTTTCTGGTTGCACTTTTCATCATCTAGGGTGTGTTTCTGACACGTTTTGAGGGTTTTTAGCGAAAAAAATTTTTTTGACTACTCGAGCTCTCCGGCCCGTTCGGTGCACTTTTTTGCAAAAAGCTAGGGAGCTGTCCCTAGGTTCGGGGTGTCACAAAATGATGAAAAGTGGTCAAAAAACCACTATCCAGAATCGGATAGAGAATGATTAGACGAGCTTAAAATTGTTCTACGACCCATGTCTGCGACGTTTAGTATTCGAGTTATGGCCCGCCGTAGGTCTGACCGAGCAATTTTTGTTCCGCGCACTTTGTGCACCGTGCACATTGATGTTTGTATGAAAAAGTACCCTACCTAGGGACGCGTAGAGCAAATTGGTACCCCCGGGCATGTTGTCGGTTGACTTTCTGGTTGCACTTTTCATCATCTAGGGTGTGTTTCTGACACGTTTTGAGGGTTTTTAGCGAAAAAAATTTTTTTGACTACTCGAGCTCTCCGGCCCGTTCGGTGCACTTTTTTGCAAAAAGCTAGGGAGCTGTCCCTAGGTTCGGGGTGTCACAAAATGATGAAAAGTGGTCAAAAAACCACTATCCAGAATCGGATAGAGAATGATTAGACGAGCTTAAAATTGTTCTACGACCCATGTCTGCGACGTTTAGTATTCGAGTTATGGCCCGCCGTAGGTCTGACCGAGCAATTTTTGTTCCGCGCACTTTGTGCACCGTGCACATTGATGTTTGTATGAAAAAGTACCCTACCTAGGGACGCGTAGAGCAAATTGGTACCCCCGGGCATGTTGTCGGTTGACTTTCTGGTTGCACTTTTCATCATCTAGGGTGTGTTTCTGACACGTTTTGAGGGTTTTTAGCGAAAAAAATTTTTTTGACTACTCGAGCTCTCCGGCCCGTTCGGTGCACTTTTTTGCAAAAAGCTAGGGAGCTGTCCCTAGGTTCGGGGTGTCACAAAATGATGAAAAGTGGTCAAAAAACCACTATCCAGAATCGGATAGAGAATGATTAGACGAGCTTAAAATTGTTCTACGACCCATGTCTGCGACGTTTAGTATTCGAGTTATGGCCCGCCGTAGGTCTGACCGAGCAATTTTTGTTCCGCGCACTTTGTGCACCGTGCACATTGATGTTTGTATGAAAAAGTACCCTACCTAGGGACGCGTAGAGCAAATTGGTACCCCCGGGCATGTTGTCGGTTGACTTTCTGGTTGCACTTTTCATCATCTAGGGTGTGTTTCTGACACGTTTTGAGGGTTTTTAGCGAAAAAAATTTTTTTGACTACTCGAGCTCTCCGGCCCGTTCGGTGCACTTTTTTGCAAAAAGCTAGGGAGCTGTCCCTAGGTTCGGGGTGTCACAAAATGATGAAAAGTGGTCAAAAAACCACTATCCAGAATCGGATAGAGAATGATTAGACGAGCTTAAAATTGTTCTACGACCCATGTCTGCGACGTTTAGTATTCGAGTTATGGCCCGCCGTAGGTCTGACCGAGCAATTTTTGTTCCGCGCACTTTGTGCACCGTGCACATTGATGTTTGTATGAAAAAGTACCCTACCTAGGGACGCGTAGAGCAAATTGGTACCCCCGGGCATGTTGTCGGTTGACTTTCTGGTTGCACTTTTCATCATCTAGGGTGTGTTTCTGACACGTTTTGAGGGTTTTTAGCGAAAAAAATTTTTTTGACTACTCGAGCTCTCCGGCCCGTTCGGTGCACTTTTTTGCAAAAAGCTAGGGAGCTGTCCCTAGGTTCGGGGTGTCACAAAATGATGAAAAGTGGTCAAAAAACCACTATCCAGAATCGGATAGAGAATGATTAGACGAGCTTAAAATTGTTCTACGACCCATGTCTGCGACGTTTAGTATTCGAGTTATGGCCCGCCGTAGGTCTGACCGAGCAATTTTTGTTCCGCGCACTTTGTGCACCGTGCACATTGATGTTTGTATGAAAAAGTACCCTACCTAGGGACGCGTAGAGCAAATTGGTACCCCCGGGCATGTTGTCGGTTGACTTTCTGGTTGCACTTTTCATCATCTAGGGTGTGTTTCTGACACGTTTTGAGGGTTTTTAGCGAAAAAAATTTTTTTGACTACTCGAGCTCTCCGGCCCGTTCGGTGCACTTTTTTGCAAAAAGCTAGGGAGCTGTCCCTAGGTTCGGGGTGTCACAAAATGATGAAAAGTGGTCAAAAAACCACTATCCAGAATCGGATAGAGAATGATTAGACGAGCTTAAAATTGTTCTACGACCCATGTCTGCGACGTTTAGTATTCGAGTTATGGCCCGCCGTAGGTCTGACCGAGCAATTTTTGTTCCGCGCACTTTGTGCACCGTGCACATTGATGTTTGTATGAAAAAGTACCCTACCTAGGGACGCGTAGAGCAAATTGGTACCCCCGGGCATGTTGTCGGTTGACTTTCTGGTTGCACTTTTCATCATCTAGGGTGTGTTTCTGACACGTTTTGAGGGTTTTTAGCGAAAAAAATTTTTTTGACTACTCGAGCTCTCCGGCCCGTTCGGTGCACTTTTTTGCAAAAAGCTAGGGAGCTGTCCCTAGGTTCGGGGTGTCACAAAATGATGAAAAGTGGTCAAAAAACCACTATCCAGAATCGGATAGAGAATGATTAGACGAGCTTAAAATTGTTCTACGACCCATGTCTGCGACGTTTAGTATTCGAGTTATGGCCCGCCGTAGGTCTGACCGAGCAATTTTTGTTCCGCGCACTTTGTGCACCGTGCACATTGATGTTTGTATGAAAAAGTACCCTACCTAGGGACGCGTAGAGCAAATTGGTACCCCCGGGCATGTTGTCGGTTGACTTTCTGGTTGCACTTTTCATCATCTAGGGTGTGTTTCTGACACGTTTTGAGGGTTTTTAGCGAAAAAAATTTTTTTGACTACTCGAGCTCTCCGGCCCGTTCGGTGCACTTTTTTGCAAAAAGCTAGGGAGCTGTCCCTAGGTTCGGGGTGTCACAAAATGATGAAAAGTGGTCAAAAAACCACTATCCAGAATCGGATAGAGAATGATTAGACGAGCTTAAAATTGTTCTACGACCCATGTCTGCGACGTTTAGTATTCGAGTTATGGCCCGCCGTAGGTCTGACCGAGCAATTTTTGTTCCGCGCACTTTGTGCACCGTGCACATTGATGTTTGTATGAAAAAGTACCCTACCTAGGGACGCGTAGAGCAAATTGGTACCCCCGGGCATGTTGTCGGTTGACTTTCTGGTTGCACTTTTCATCATCTAGGGTGTGTTTCTGACACGTTTTGAGGGTTTTTAGCGAAAAAAATTTTTTTGACTACTCGAGCTCTCCGGCCCGTTCGGTGCACTTTTTTGCAAAAAGCTAGGGAGCTGTCCCTAGGTTCGGGGTGTCACAAAATGATGAAAAGTGGTCAAAAAACCACTATCCAGAATCGGATAGAGAATGATTAGACGAGCTTAAAATTGTTCTACGACCCATGTCTGCGACGTTTAGTATTCGAGTTATGGCCCGCCGTAGGTCTGACCGAGCAATTTTTGTTCCGCGCACTTTGTGCACCGTGCACATTGATGTTTGTATGAAAAAGTACCCTACCTAGGGACGCGTAGAGCAAATTGGTACCCCCGGGCATGTTGTCGGTTGACTTTCTGGTTGCACTTTTCATCATCTAGGGTGTGTTTCTGACACGTTTTGAGGGTTTTTAGCGAAAAAAATTTTTTTGACTACTCGAGCTCTCCGGCCCGTTCGGTGCACTTTTTTGCAAAAAGCTAGGGAGCTGTCCCTAGGTTCGGGGTGTCACAAAATGATGAAAAGTGGTCAAAAAACCACTATCCAGAATCGGATAGAGAATGATTAGACGAGCTTAAAATTGTTCTACGACCCATGTCTGCGACGTTTAGTATTCGAGTTATGGCCCGCCGTAGGTCTGACCGAGCAATTTTTGTTCCGCGCACTTTGTGCACCGTGCACATTGATGTTTGTATGAAAAAGTACCCTACCTAGGGACGCGTAGAGCAAATTGGTACCCCCGGGCATGTTGTCGGTTGACTTTCTGGTTGCACTTTTCATCATCTAGGGTGTGTTTCTGACACGTTTTGAGGGTTTTTAGCGAAAAAAATTTTTTTGACTACTCGAGCTCTCCGGCCCGTTCGGTGCACTTTTTTGCAAAAAGCTAGGGAGCTGTCCCTAGGTTCGGGGTGTCACAAAATGATGAAAAGTGGTCAAAAAACCACTATCCAGAATCGGATAGAGAATGATTAGACGAGCTTAAAATTGTTCTACGACCCATGTCTGCGACGTTTAGTATTCGAGTTATGGCCCGCCGTAGGTCTGACCGAGCAATTTTTGTTCCGCGCACTTTGTGCACCGTGCACATTGATGTTTGTATGAAAAAGTACCCTACCTAGGGACGCGTAGAGCAAATTGGTACCCCCGGGCATGTTGTCGGTTGACTTTCTGGTTGCACTTTTCATCATCTAGGGTGTGTTTCTGACACGTTTTGAGGGTTTTTAGCGAAAAAAATTTTTTTGACTACTCGAGCTCTCCGGCCCGTTCGGTGCACTTTTTTGCAAAAAGCTAGGGAGCTGTCCCTAGGTTCGGGGTGTCACAAAATGATGAAAAGTGGTCAAAAAACCACTATCCAGAATCGGATAGAGAATGATTAGACGAGCTTAAAATTGTTCTACGACCCATGTCTGCGACGTTTAGTATTCGAGTTATGGCCCGCCGTAGGTCTGACCGAGCAATTTTGTACTGAAATGTATGGCGGATATATTATTACTCAAACAACATTGCCTTGTATCGTGTCCTACTTGGTCGGCACGGTAAGTATCGACTATAACAAGATTAAATGGATTGAGTGATAACATTTTAAGCCCATTTCCTAAGCCGTGCACCAAAATTGTGTACCGATCAGGGAAAGTACACTACGTACGCGTTCATGGATGTCCATGTTGGTACAAGTTGCCGGTCAGGATAGCCGTGCACCAAAATTGTGTACCGATCAGGGAAAGTACAACACGGAGGGCGCAGCCCGAGCGTACGCGTTCATGGATGTCCATGTTGGTACACATGCACCAAAATTGTGTACCGATCAGGGAAAGTACAACACGGAGGGCGCAGCCCGAGCGTACGCGTTCATGGATGTCCATGTTGGTACACATGCACCAAAATTGTGTACCGATCAGGGAAAGTACACTACGTACGCGTTCATGGATGTCCATGTTGGTACAAGTTGCCGGTCAGGATAGCCGTGCACCAAAATTGTGTACCGATCAGGGAAAGTACAACACGGAGGGCGCAGCCCGAGCGTACGCGTTCATGGATGTCCATGTTGGTACACATGCACCAAAATTGTGTACCGATCAGGGAAAGTACAACACGGAGGGCGCAGCCCGAGCGTACGCGTTCATGGATGTCCATGTTGGTACACATGCACCAAAATTGTGTACCGATCAGGGAAAGTACACTACGTACGCGTTCATGGATGTCCATGTTGGTACAAGTTGCCGGTCAGGATAGCCGTGCACCAAAATTGTGTACCGATCAGGGAAAGTACAACACGGAGGGCGCAGCCCGAGCGTACGCGTTCATGGATGTCCATGTTGGTACACATGCACCAAAATTGTGTACCGATCAGGGAAAGTACACTACGTACGCGTTCATGGATGTCCATGTTGGTACAAGTTGCCGGTCAGGATAGCCGTGCACCAAAATTGTGTACCGATCAGGGAAAGTACAACACGGAGGGCGCAGCCCGAGCGTACGCGTTCATGGATGTCCATGTTGGTACACATGCACCAAAATTGTGTACCGATCAGGGAAAGTACACTACGTACGCGTTCATGGATGTCCATGTTGGTACAAGTTGCCGGTCAGGATAGCCGTGCACCAAAATTGTGTACCGATCAGGGAAAGTACAACACGGAGGGCGCAGCCCGAGCGTACGCGTTCATGGATGTCCATGTTGGTACACATGCACCAAAATTGTGTACCGATCAGGGAAAGTACAACACGGAGGGCGCAGCCCGAGCGTACGCGTTCATGGATGTCCATGTTGGTACACATGCACCAAAATTGTGTACCGATCAGGGAAAGTACACTACGTACGCGTTCATGGATGTCCATGTTGGTACAAGTTGCCGGTCAGGATAGCCGTGCACCAAAATTGTGTACCGATCAGGGAAAGTACAACACGGAGGGCGCAGCCCGAGCGTACGCGTTCATGGATGTCCATGTTGGTACACATGCACCAAAATTGTGTACCGATCAGGGAAAGTACAACACGGAGGGCGCAGCCCGAGCGTACGCGTTCATGGATGTCCATGTTGGTACACATGCACCAAAATTGTGTACCGATCAGGGAAAGTACACTACGTACGCGTTCATGGATGTCCATGTTGGTACAAGTTGCCGGTCAGGATAGCCGTGCACCAAAATTGTGTACCGATCAGGGAAAGTACAACACGGAGGGCGCAGCCCGAGCGTACGCGTTCATGGATGTCCATGTTGGTACACATGCACCAAAATTGTGTACCGATCAGGGAAAGTACAACACGGAGGGCGCAGCCCGAGCGTACGCGTTCATGGATGTCCATGTTGGTACACATGCACCAAAATTGTGTACCGATCAGGGAAAGTACAACACGGAGGGCGCAGCCCGAGCGTACGCGTTCATGGATGTCCATGTTGGTACACATGCACCAAAATTGTGTACCGATCAGGGAAAGTACACTACGTACGCGTTCATGGATGTCCATGTTGGTACAAGTTGCCGGTCAGGATAGCCGTGCACCAAAATTGTGTACCGATCAGGGAAAGTACAACACGGAGGGCGCAGCCCGAGCGTACGCGTTCATGGATGTCCATGTTGGTACACATGCACCAAAATTGTGTACCGATCAGGGAAAGTACAACACGGAGGGCGCAGCCCGAGCGTACGCGTTCATGGATGTCCATGTTGGTACACATGCACCAAAATTGTGTACCGATCAGGGAAAGTACACTACGTACGCGTTCATGGATGTCCATGTTGGTACAAGTTGCCGGTCAGGATAGCCGTGCACCAAAATTGTGTACCGATCAGGGAAAGTACAACACGGAGGGCGCAGCCCGAGCGTACGCGTTCATGGATGTCCATGTTGGTACACATGCACCAAAATTGTGTACCGATCAGGGAAAGTACAACACGGAGGGCGCAGCCCGAGCGTACGCGTTCATGGATGTCCATGTTGGTACACATGCACCAAAATTGTGTACCGATCAGGGAAAGTACACTACGTACGCGTTCATGGATGTCCATGTTGGTACAAGTTGCCGGTCAGGATAGCCGTGCACCAAAATTGTGTACCGATCAGGGAAAGTACAACACGGAGGGCGCAGCCCGAGCGTACGCGTTCATGGATGTCCATGTTGGTACACATGCACCAAAATTGTGTACCGATCAGGGAAAGTACACTACGTACGCGTTCATGGATGTCCATGTTGGTACAAGTTGCCGGTCAGGATAGCCGTGCACCAAAATTGTGTACCGATCAGGGAAAGTACAACACGGAGGGCGCAGCCCGAGCGTACGCGTTCATGGATGTCCATGTTGGTACACATGCACCAAAATTGTGTACCGATCAGGGAAAGTACACTACGTACGCGTTCATGGATGTCCATGTTGGTACAAGTTGCCGGTCAGGATAGCCGTGCACCAAAATTGTGTACCGATCAGGGAAAGTACAACACGGAGGGCGCAGCCCGAGCGTACGCGTTCATGGATGTCTATACCTCTTACATCCAGATTCTTGCATTAGAAAAGCATTAGAAAGATATCTATACTTCTAACATCCATATTCTTCATTAGAAAAGCATTAGAAAGATATCTATACTTCTAACATCCATATTCTTCATGAGAAAAGCAATAGAAAGATATATATACTTCTAACATCCAGATTCTTCATTAGAAAAGCATTAGAAAGATATCTATACTTCTAACATCCATATTCTTCATTAGAAAAGCAATAGAAAGATATATATACTTCTAACATCCAGATTCTTCATTAGAAAAGCATTAGAAAGATATATATACTTCTAACATCCATATTCTTCATTAGAAAAGCATTAGAAAGATATCTATACTTCTAACATCCATATTCTTCATTAGATAAGCATTAGAAAGATATCTATACTTCTAACATCCATATTCTTCATTAGAAAAGCATTAGAAATAAATATATACTTCTTACATCCATATTCTTCATTAGAAAAGCATTAGAAAGATATCTATACTTCTAACATCCATATTCTTGCATTAGAAAAGCATTAGAAAGATATCTATACTTCTAACATCCATATTCTTCATTAGAAAAGCATTAGAAAGATATCTATACTTCTAACATCCATATTCTTCTTTAGAAAAGCATTAGAAAGATATCTATACTTCTAACATCCATATTCTTGCATTAGAAAAGCATTAGAAAGATATCTATACTTCTAACATCCATATTCTTCATTAGAAAAGCATTAGAAAGATATCTATACTTCTAACATCCATATTCTTCTTTAGAAAAGCATTAGAAAGATATCTATACTTCTAACATCCATATTCTTGCATTAGAAAAGCATTAGAAAGATATCTATACTTCTAACATCCAGATTCTTCATTAGAAAAGCATTAGAAAGATATCTATACTTC
Organism: Anopheles merus; assembly: GCF_017562075.2. Classification (NCBI taxonomy): domain Eukaryota; kingdom Metazoa; phylum Arthropoda; class Insecta; order Diptera; family Culicidae; genus Anopheles; species Anopheles merus. The sequence goes on along the minus strand of NW_024427599.1, from coordinate 131,101 downwards.
TAACATCCATATTCTTCATTAGAAAAGCATTAGAAAAATATCTATACTTCTAAAATCCATATTCTTCATTAGAAAAGCATTAGAAAGATATCTATACTTCTAACATCCAGATTCTTCATTAGAAAAGCATTAGAAAGATATCTATACTTCTAACATCCATATTCTTCGTTAGAAAAGCATAAGAAAGATATCTATACTTCTAACATCCATATTCTTCATTAGATAAGCATTAGAAGGATATCTATACTTCTAACATCCATATTCTTCATTAGAAAAGCATTAGAAAGATATCTATACTTCTAACATCCATATTCTTCATTAGAAAAGCATTAGAAAGATATCTATACTTCTAACATCCATATTCTTCATTAGAAAAGCATTAGAAAGATATCTATACTTCTAACATCCATATTCTTCATTAGAAAAGCATTAGAAAGATATCTATACTTCTAACATCCATATTCTTCATTAGAAAAGCATTAGAAAGATATCTATACTTCTAACATCCATATTCTTCATTAGAAAAGCATTAGAAAGATATCTATACTTCTAACATCCATATTCTTCATTAGAAAAGCATTAGAAAGATATCTATACTTCTAACATCCATATTCTTCATTAGAAAAGCATTAGAAAGATATCTATACTTCTAACATCCATATTCTTCATTAGAAAAGCATTAGAAAGATATCTATACTTCTAACATCCATATTCTTCATTAGAAAAGCATTAGAAAGATATCTATACTTCTAACATCCATATTCTTCATTAGAAAAGCATTAGAAAGATATCTATACTTCTAACATCCATATTCTTCATTAGAAAAGCATTAGAAAGATATCTATACTTCTAACATCCATATTCTTCATTAGAAAAGCATTAGAAAGATATCTATACTTCTAACATCCATATTCTTCATTAGAAAAGCATTAGAAAGATATCTATACTTCTAACATCCATATTCTTCATTAGAAAAGCATTAGAAAGATATCTATACTTCTAACATCCATATTCTTCATTAGAAAAGCATTAGAAAGATATCTATACTTCTAACATCCATATTCTTCATTAGAAAAGCATTAGAAAGATATCTATACTTCTAACATCCATATTCTTCATTAGAAAAGCATTAGAAAGATATCTATACTTCTAACATCCATATTCTTCATTAGAAAAGCATTAGAAAGATATCTATACTTCTAACATCCATATTCTTCATTAGAAAAGCATTAGAAAGATATCTATACTTCTAACATCCATATTCTTCATTAGAAAAGCATTAGAAAGATATCTATACTTCTAACATCCATATTCTTCATTAGAAAAGCATTAGAAAGATATCTATACTTCTAACATCCAGATTCTTCATTAGAAAAGCATTAGAAAGATATCTATACTTCTAACATCCATATTCTTCATTAGAAAAGCATTAGAAAGATATCTATACTTCTAACATCCATATTCTTCATTAGAAAAGCATTAGAAAGATATCTATACTTCTAACATCCATATTCTTCATTAGAAAAGCATTAGAAAGATATCTATACTTCTAACATCCAGATTCTTCATTAGAAAAGCATTAGAAAGATATCTATACTTCTAACATCCATATTCTTCATTAGAAAAGCATTAGAAAGATATCTATACTTCTAACATCCATATTCTTCATTAGAAAAGCATTAGAAAGATATCTATACTTCTAACATCCATATTCTTCATTAGAAAAGCATTAGAAAGATATCTATACTTCTAACATCCAGATTCTTGCATTAGAAAAGCATTAGAAAGATATCTATACTTCTAACATCCATATTCTTCATTAGAAAAGCATTAGAAAGATATCTATACTTCTAACATCCATATTCTTCATTAGAAAAGCATTAGAAAGATATCTATACTTCTAACATCCATATTCTTCATTAGAAAAGCATTAGAAAGATATCTATACTTCTAACATCCAGATTCTTCATTAGAAAAGCATTAGAAAGATATCTATACTTCTAACATCCATATTCTTCATTAGAAAAGCATTAGAAAGATATCTATACTTCTAACATCCATATTCTTCATTAGAAAAGCATTAGAAAGATATCTATACTTCTAACATCCAGATTCTTGCATTAGAAAAGCATTAGAAAGATATCTATACTTCTAACATCCATATTCTTCATTAGAAAAGCATTAGAAAGATATCTATACTTCTAACATCCATATTCTTCATTAGAAAAGCATTAGAAAGATATCTATACTTCTAACATCCATATTCTTCATTAGAAAAGCATTAGAAAGATATCTATACTTCTAACATCCAGATTCTTCATTAGAAAAGCATTAGAAAGATATCTATACTTCTAACATCCATATTCTTCATTAGAAAAGCATTAGAAAGATATCTATACTTCTAACATCCATATTCTTCATTAGAAAAGCATTAGAAAGATATCTATACTTCTAACATCCATATTCTTCATTAGAAAAGCATTAGAAAGATATCTATACTTCTAACATCCATATTCTTCATTAGAAAAGCATTAGAAAGATATCTATACTTCTAACATCCATATTCTTCATTAGAAAAGCATTAGAAAGATATCTATACTTCTAACATCCATATTCTTCATTAGAAAAGCATTAGAAAGATATCTATACTTCTAACATCCATATTCTTCATTAGAAAAGCATTAGAAAGATATCTATACTTCTAACATCCATATTCTTCATTAGAAAAGCATTAGAAAGATATCTATACTTCTAACATCCATATTCTTCATTAGAAAAGCATTAGAAAGATATCTATACTTCTAACATCCAGATTCTTCATTAGAAAAGCATTAGAAAGATATCTATACTTCTAACATCCATATTCTTCATTAGAAAAGCATTAGAAAGATATCTATACTTCTAACATCCATATTCTTCATTAGAAAAGCATTAGAAAGATATCTATACTTCTAACATCCATATTCTTCATTAGAAAAGCATTAGAAAGATATCTATACTTCTAACATCCATATTCTTCATTAGAAAAGCATTAGAAAGATATCTATACTTCTAACATCCATATTCTTCATTAGAAAAGCATTAGAAAGATATCTATACTTCTAACATCCATATTCTTCATTAGAAAAGCATTAGAAAGATATCTATACTTCTAACATCCATATTCTTCATTAGAAAAGCATTAGAAAGATATCTATACTTCTAACATCCAGATTCTTCATTAGAAAAGCATTAGAAAGATATCTATACTTCTAACATCCATATTCTTCATTAGAAAAGCATTAGAAAGATATCTATACTTCTAACATCCATATTCTTCATTAGAAAAGCATTAGAAAGATATCTATACTTCTAACATCCATATTCTTCATTAGAAAAGCATTAGAAAGATATCTATACTTCTAACATCCAGATTCTTCATTAGAAAAGCATTAGAAAGATATCTATACTTCTAACATCCATATTCTTCATTAGAAAAGCATTAGAAAGATATCTATACTTCTAACATCCATATTCTTCATTAGAAAAGCATTAGAAAGATATCTATACTTCTAACATCCAGATTCTTCATTAGAAAAGCATTAGAAAGATATCTATACTTCTAACATCCATATTCTTCATTAGAAAAGCATTAGAAAGATATCTATACTTCTAACATCCATATTCTTCATTAGAAAAGCATTAGAAAGATATCTATACTTCTAACATCCATATTCTTCATTAGAAAAGCATTAGAAAGATATCTATACTTCTAACATCCAGATTCTTCATTAGAAAAGCATTAGGTAGATATCTTACTTCAATATCCTTGCACCAAAATTAGAAAGCATAGAAAGTATCTAACACGGAGGGCGCATTCATTAGAAAAGCATTAGAAAGATATCTATACTTCTAACATCCATATTCTTCATTAGAAAAGCATTAGAAAGATATCTATACTTCTAACATCCATATTCTTCATTAGAAAAGCATTAGAAAGATATCTATACTTCTAACATCCATATTCTTCATTAGAAAAGCATTAGAAAGATATCTATACTTCTAACATCCATATTCTTCATTAGAAAAGCATTAGAAAGATATCTATACTTCTAACATCCATATTCTTCATTAGAAAAGCATTAGAAAGATATCTATACTTCTAACATCCATATTCTTCATTAGAAAAGCATTAGAAAGATATCTATACTTCTAACATCCAGATTCTTCATTAGAAAAGCATTAGAAAGATATCTATACTTCTAACATCCATATTCTTCATTAGAAAAGCATTAGAAAGATATCTATACTTCTAACATCCATATTCTTCATTAGAAAAGCATTAGAAAGATATCTATACTTCTAACATCCATATTCTTCATTAGAAAAGCATTAGAAAGATATCTATACTTCTAACATCCATATTCTTCATTAGAAAAGCATTAGAAAGATATCTATACTTCTAACATCCATATTCTTCATTAGAAAAGCATTAGAAAGATATCTATACTTCTAACATCCATATTCTTCATTAGAAAAGCATTAGAAAGATATCTATACTTCTAACATCCATATTCTTCATTAGAAAAGCATTAGAAAGATATCTATACTTCTAACATCCATATTCTTCATTAGAAAAGCATTAGAAAGATATCTATACTTCTAACATCCATATTCTTCATTAGAAAAGCATTAGAAAGATATCTATACTTCTAACATCCATATTCTTCATTAGAAAAGCATTAGAAAGATATCTATACTTCTAACATCCATATTCTTCATTAGAAAAGCATTAGAAAGATATCTATACTTCTAACATCCATATTCTTCATTAGAAAAGCATTAGAAAGATATCTATACTTCTAACATCCATATTCTTCATTAGAAAAGCATTAGAAAGATATCTATACTTCTAACATCCATATTCTTCATTAGAAAAGCATTAGAAAGATATCTATACTTCTAACATCCATATTCTTCATTAGAAAAGCATTAGAAAGATATCTATACTTCTAACATCCATATTCTTCATTAGAAAAGCATTAGAAAGATATCTATACTTCTAACATCCATATTCTTCATTAGAAAAGCATTAGAAAGATATCTATACTTCTAACATCCATATTCTTCATTAGAAAAGCATTAGAAAGATATCTATACTTCTAACATCCATATTCTTCATTAGAAAAGCATTAGAAAGATATCTATACTTCTAACATCCATATTCTTCATTAGAAAAGCATTAGAAAGATATCTATACTTCTAACATCCATATTCTTCATTAGAAAAGCATTAGAAAGATATCTATACTTCTAACATCCATATTCTTCATTAGAAAAGCATTAGAAAGATATCTATACTTCTAACATCCATATTCTTCATTAGAAAAGCATTAGAAAGATATCTATACTTCTAACATCCATATTCTTCATTAGAAAAGCATTAGAAAGATATCTATACTTCTAACATCCATATTCTTCATTAGAAAAGCATTAGAAAGATATCTATACTTCTAACATCCATATTCTTCATTAGAAAAGCATTAGAAAGATATCTATACTTCTAACATCCATATTCTTCATTAGAAAAGCATTAGAAAGATATCTATACTTCTAACATCCATATTCATGGATTCCATGTTCTACAAGTTCGGTCAGGATAGCCTTGCACCAAAATGTGTAAAGATCAGGGATAGTACAACATCCAGCAAGAAAAGCATTAGAAAGATATCTATACTTCTAACATCCATATTCTTCATTAGAAAAGCATTAGAAAGATATCTATACTTCTAACATCCATATTCTTCATTAGAAAAGCATTAGAAAGATATCTATACTTCTAACATCCATATTCTTCATTAGAAAAGCATTAGAAAGATATCTATACTTCTAACATCCATATTCTTCATTAGAAAAGCATTAGAAAGATATCTATACTTCTAACATCCATATTCTTCATTAGAAAAGCATTAGAAAGATATCTATACTTCTAACATCCATATTCTTCATTAGAAAAGCATTAGAAAGATATCTATACTTCTAACATCCATATTCTTCATTAGAAAAGCATTAGAAAGATATCTATACTTCTAACATCCATATTCTTCATTAGAAAAGCATTAGAAAGATATCTATACTTCTAACATCCATATTCTTCATTAGAAAAGCATTAGAAAGATATCTATACTTCTAACATCCATATTCTTCATTAGAAAAGCATTAGAAAGATATCTATACTTCTAACATCCATATTCTTCATTAGAAAAGCATTAGAAAGATATCTATACTTCTAACATCCATATTCTTCATTAGAAAAGCATTAGAAAGATATCTATACTTCTAACATCCATATTCTTCATTAGAAAAGCATTAGAAAGATATCTATACTTCTAACATCCATATTCTTCATTAGAAAAGCATTAGAAAGATATCTATACTTCTAACATCCATATTCTTCATTAGAAAAGCATTAGAAAGATATCTATACTTCTAACATCCATATTCTTCATTAGAAAAGCATTAGAAAGATATCTATACTTCTAACATCCATATTCTTCATTAGAAAAGCATTAGAAAGATATCTATACTTCTAACATCCATATTCTTCATTAGAAAAGCATTAGAAAGATATCTATACTTCTAACATCCATATTCTTCATTAGAAAAGCATTAGAAAGATATCTATACTTCTAACATCCATATTCTTCATTAGAAAAGCATTAGAAAGATATCTATACTTCTAACATCCATATTCTTCATTAGAAAAGCATTAGAAAGATATCTATACTTCTAACATCCATATTCTTCATTAGAAAAGCATTAGAAAGATATCTATACTTCTAACATCCATATTCTTCATTAGAAAAGCATTAGAAAGATATCTATACTTCTAACATCCATATTCTTCATTAGAAAAGCATTAGAAAGATATCTATACTTCTAACATCCATATTCTTCATTAGAAAAGCATTAGAAAGATATCTATACTTCTAACATCCATATTCTTCATTAGAAAAGCATTAGAAAGATATCTATACTTCTAACATCCATATTCTTCATTAGAAAAGCATTAGAAAGATATCTATACTTCTAACATCCATATTCTTCATTAGAAAAGCATTAGAAAGATATCTATACTTCTAACATCCATATTCTTCATTAGAAAAGCATTAGAAAGATATCTATACTTCTAACATCCATATTCTTCATTAGAAAAGCATTAGAAAGATATCTATACTTCTAACATCCATATTCTTCATTAGAAAAGCATTAGAAAGATATCTATACTTCTAACATCCATATTCTTCATTAGAAAAGCATTAGAAAGATATCTATACTTCTAACATCCATATTCTTCATTAGAAAAGCATTAGAAAGATATCTATACTTCTAACATCCATATTCTTCATTAGAAAAGCATTAGAAAGATATCTATACTTCTAACATCCATATTCTTCATTAGAAAAGCATTAGAAAGATATCTATACTTCTAACATCCATATTCTTCATTAGAAAAGCATTAGAAAGATATCTATACTTCTAACATCCATATTCTTCATTAGAAAAGCATTAGAAAGATATCTATACTTCTAACATCCATATTCTTCATTAGAAAAGCATTAGAAAGATATCTATACTTCTAACATCCATATTCTTCATTAGAAAAGCATTAGAAAGATATCTATACTTCTAACATCCATATTCTTCATTAGAAAAGCATTAGAAAGATATCTATACTTCTAACATCCATATTCTTCATTAGAAAAGCATTAGAAAGATATCTATACTTCTAACATCCATATTCTTCATTAGAAAAGCATTAGAAAGATATCTATACTTCTAACATCCATATTCTTCATTAGAAAAGCATTAGAAAGATATCTATACTTCTAACATCCATATTCTTCATTAGAAAAGCATTAGAAAGATATCTATACTTCTAACATCCATATTCTTCATTAGAAAAGCATTAGAAAGATATCTATACTTCTAACATCCATATTCTTCATTAGAAAAGCATTAGAAAGATATCTATACTTCTAACATCCATATTCTTCATTAGAAAAGCATTAGAAAGATATCTATACTTCTAACATCCATATTCTTCATTAGAAAAGCATTAGAAAGATATCTATACTTCTAACATCCATATTCTTCATTAGAAAAGCATTAGAAAGATATCTATACTTCTAACATCCATATTCTTCATTAGAAAAGCATTAGAAAGATATCTATACTTCTAACATCCATATTCTTCATTAGAAAAGCATTAGAAAGATATCTATACTTCTAACATCCATATTCTTCATTAGAAAAGCATTAGAAAGATATCTATACTTCTAACATCCATATTCTTCATTAGAAAAGCATTAGAAAGATATCTATACTTCTAACATCCATATTCTTCATTAGAAAAGCATTAGAAAGATATCTATACTTCTAACATCCATATTCTTCATTAGAAAAGCATTAGAAAGATATCTATACTTCTAACATCCATATTCTTCATTAGAAAAGCATTAGAAAGATATCTATACTTCTAACATCCATATTCTTCATTAGAAAAGCATTAGAAAGATATCTATACTTCTAACATCCATATTCTTCATTAGAAAAGCATTAGAAAGATATCTATACTTCTAACATCCATATTCTTCATTAGAAAAGCATTAGAAAGATATCTATACTTCTAACATCCATATTCTTCATTAGAAAAGCATTAGAAAGATATCTATACTTCTAACATCCATATTCTTCATTAGAAAAGCATTAGAAAGATATCTATACTTCTAACATCCATATTCTTCATTAGAAAAGCATTAGAAAGATATCTATACTTCTAACATCCATATTCTTCATTAGAAAAGCATTAGAAAGATATCTATACTTCTAACATCCATATTCTTCATTAGAAAAGCATTAGAAAGATATCTATACTTCTAACATCCATATTCTTCATTAGAAAAGCATTAGAAAGATATCTATACTTCTAACATCCATATTCTTCATTAGAAAAGCATTAGAAAGATATCTATACTTCTAACATCCATATTCTTCATTAGAAAAGCATTAGAAAGATATCTATACTTCTAACATCCATATTCTTCATTAGAAAAGCATTAGAAAGATATCTATACTTCTAACATCCATATTCTTCATTAGAAAAGCATTAGAAAGATATCTATACTTCTAACATCCATATTCTTCATTAGAAAAGCATTAGAAAGATATCTATACTTCTAACATCCATATTCTTCATTAGAAAAGCATTAGAAAGATATCTATACTTCTAACATCCATATTCTTCATTAGAAAAGCATTAGAAAGATATCTATACTTCTAACATCCATATTCTTCATTAGAAAAGCATTAGAAAGATATCTATACTTCTAACATCCATATTCTTCATTAGAAAAGCATTAGAAAGATATCTATACTTCTAACATCCATATTCTTCATTAGAAAAGCATTAGAAAGATATCTATACTTCTAACATCCATATTCTTCATTAGAAAAGCATTAGAAAGATATCTATACTTCTAACATCCATATTCTTCATTAGAAAAGCATTAGAAAGATATCTATACTTCTAACATCCATATTCTTCATTAGAAAAGCATTAGAAAGATATCTATACTTCTAACATCCATATTCTTCATTAGAAAAGCATTAGAAAGATATCTATACTTCTAACATCCATATTCTTCATTAGAAAAGCATTAGAAAGATATCTATACTTCTAACATCCATATTCTTCATTAGAAAAGCATTAGAAAGATATCTATACTTCTAACATCCATATTCTTCATTAGAAAAGCATTAGAAAGATATCTATACTTCTAACATCCATATTCTTCATTAGAAAAGCATTAGAAAGATATCTATACTTCTAACATCCATATTCTTCATTAGAAAAGCATTAGAAAGATATCTATACTTCTAACATCCATATTCTTCATTAGAAAAGCATTAGAAAGATATCTATACTTCTAACATCCATATTCTTCATTAGAAAAGCATTAGAAAGATATCTATACTTCTAACATCCATATTCTTCATTAGAAAAGCATTAGAAAGATATCTATACTTCTAACATCCATATTCTTCATTAGAAAAGCATTAGAAAGATATCTATACTTCTAACATCCATATTCTTCATTAGAAAAGCATTAGAAAGATATCTATACTTCTAACATCCATATTCTTCATTAGAAAAGCATTAGAAAGATATCTATACTTCTAACATCCATATTCTTCATTAGAAAAGCATTAGAAAGATATCTATACTTCTAACATCCATATTCTTCATTAGAAAAGCATTAGAAAGATATCTATACTTCTAACATCCATATTCTTCATTAGAAAAGCATTAGAAAGATATCTATACTTCTAACATCCATATTCTTCATTAGAAAAGCATTAGAAAGATATCTATACTTCTAACATCCATATTCTTCATTAGAAAAGCATTAGAAAGATATCTATACTTCTAACATCCATATTCTTCATTAGAAAAGCATTAGAAAGATATCTATACTTCTAACATCCATATTCTTCATTAGAAAAGCATTAGAAAGATATCTATACTTCTAACATCCATATTCTTCATTAGAAAAGCATTAGAAAGATATCTATACTTCTAACATCCATATTCTTCATTAGAAAAGCATTAGAAAGATATCTATACTTCTAACATCCATATTCTTCATTAGAAAAGCATTAGAAAGATATCTATACTTCTAACATCCATATTCTTCATTAGAAAAGCATTAGAAAGATATCTATACTTCTAACATCCATATTCTTCATTAGAAAAGCATTAGAAAGATATCTATACTTCTAACATCCATATTCTTCATTAGAAAAGCATTAGAAAGATATCTATACTTCTAACATCCATATTCTTCATTAGAAAAGCATTAGAAAGATATCTATACTTCTAACATCCATATTCTTCATTAGAAAAGCATTAGAAAGATATCTATACTTCTAACATCCATATTCTTCATTAGAAAAGCATTAGAAAGATATCTATACTTCTAACATCCATATTCTTCATTAGAAAAGCATTAGAAAGATATCTATACTTCTAACATCCATATTCTTCATTAGAAAAGCATTAGAAAGATATCTATACTTCTAACATCCATATTCTTCATTAGAAAAGCATTAGAAAGATATCTATACTTCTAACATCCATATTCTTCATTAGAAAAGCATTAGAAAGATATCTATACTTCTAACATCCATATTCTTCATTAGAAAAGCATTAGAAAGATATCTATACTTCTAACATCCATATTCTTCATTAGAAAAGCATTAGAAAGATATCTATACTTCTAACATCCATATTCTTCATTAGAAAAGCATTAGAAAGATATCTATACTTCTAACATCCATATTCTTCATTAGAAAAGCATTAGAAAGATATCTATACTTCTAACATCCATATTCTTCATTAGAAAAGCATTAGAAAGATATCTATACTTCTAACATCCATATTCTTCATTAGAAAAGCATTAGAAAGATATCTATACTTCTAACATCCATATTCTTCATTAGAAAAGCATTAGAAAGATATCTATACTTCTAACATCCATATTCTTCATTAGAAAAGCATTAGAAAGATATCTATACTTCTAACATCCATATTCTTCATTAGAAAAGCATTAGAAAGATATCTATACTTCTAACATCCATATTCTTCATTAGAAAAGCATTAGAAAGATATCTATACTTCTAACATCCATATTCTTCATTAGAAAAGCATTAGAAAGATATCTATACTTCTAACATCCATATTCTTCATTAGAAAAGCATTAGAAAGATATCTATACTTCTAACATCCATATTCTTCATTAGAAAAGCATTAGAAAGATATCTATACTTCTAACATCCATATTCTTCATTAGAAAAGCATTAGAAAGATATCTATACTTCTAACATCCATATTCTTCATTAGAAAAGCATTAGAAAGATATCTATACTTCTAACATCCATATTCTTCATTAGAAAAGCATTAGAAAGATATCTATACTTCTAACATCCATATTCTTCATTAGAAAAGCATTAGAAAGATATCTATACTTCTAACATCCATATTCTTCATTAGAAAAGCATTAGAAAGATATCTATACTTCTAACATCCATATTCTTCATTAGAAAAGCATTAGAAAGATATCTATACTTCTAACATCCATATTCTTCATTAGAAAAGCATTAGAAAGATATCTATACTTCTAACATCCATATTCTTCATTAGAAAAGCATTAGAAAGATATCTATACTTCTAACATCCATATTCTTCATTAGAAAAGCATTAGAAAGATATCTATACTTCTAACATCCATATTCTTCATTAGAAAAGCATTAGAAAGATATCTATACTTCTAACATCCATATTCTTCATTAGAAAAGCATTAGAAAGATATCTATACTTCTAACATCCATATTCTTCATTAGAAAAGCATTAGAAAGATATCTATACTTCTAACATCCATATTCTTCATTAGAAAAGCATTAGAAAGATATCTATACTTCTAACATCCATATTCTTCATTAGAAAAGCATTAGAAAGATATCTATACTTCTAACATCCATATTCTTCATTAGAAAAGCATTAGAAAGATATCTATACTTCTAACATCCATATTCTTCATTAGAAAAGCATTAGAAAGATATCTATACTTCTAACATCCATATTCTTCATTAGAAAAGCATTAGAAAGATATCTATACTTCTAACATCCATATTCTTCATTAGAAAAGCATTAGAAAGATATCTATACTTCTAACATCCATATTCTTCATTAGAAAAGCATTAGAAAGATATCTATACTTCTAACATCCATATTCTTCATTAGAAAAGCATTAGAAAGATATCTATACTTCTAACATCCATATTCTTCATTAGAAAAGCATTAGAAAGATATCTATACTTCTAACATCCATATTCTTCATTAGAAAAGCATTAGAAAGATATCTATACTTCTAACATCCATATTCTTCATTAGAAAAGCATTAGAAAGATATCTATACTTCTAACATCCATATTCTTCATTAGAAAAGCATTAGAAAGATATCTATACTTCTAACATCCATATTCTTCATTAGAAAAGCATTAGAAAGATATCTATACTTCTAACATCCATATTCTTCATTAGAAAAGCATTAGAAAGATATCTATACTTCTAACATCCATATTCTTCATTAGAAAAGCATTAGAAAGATATCTATACTTCTAACATCCATATTCTTCATTAGAAAAGCATTAGAAAGATATCTATACTTCTAACATCCATATTCTTCATTAGAAAAGCATTAGAAAGATATCTATACTTCTAACATCCATATTCTTCATTAGAAAAGCATTAGAAAGATATCTATACTTCTAACATCCATATTCTTCATTAGAAAAGCATTAGAAAGATATCTATACTTCTAACATCCATATTCTTCATTAGAAAAGCATTAGAAAGATATCTATACTTCTAACATCCATATTCTTCATTAGAAAAGCATTAGAAAGATATCTATACTTCTAACATCCATATTCTTCATTAGAAAAGCATTAGAAAGATATCTATACTTCTAACATCCATATTCTTCATTAGAAAAGCATTAGAAAGATATCTATACTTCTAACATCCATATTCTTCATTAGAAAAGCATTAGAAAGATATCTATACTTCTAACATCCATATTCTTCATTAGAAAAGCATTAGAAAGATATCTATACTTCTAACATCCATATTCTTCATTAGAAAAGCATTAGAAAGATATCTATACTTCTAACATCCATATTCTTCATTAGAAAAGCATTAGAAAGATATCTATACTTCTAACATCCATATTCTTCATTAGAAAAGCATTAGAAAGATATCTATACTTCTAACATCCATATTCTTCATTAGAAAAGCATTAGAAAGATATCTATACTTCTAACATCCATATTCTTCATTAGAAAAGCATTAGAAAGATATCTATACTTCTAACATCCATATTCTTCATTAGAAAAGCATTAGAAAGATATCTATACTTCTAACATCCATATTCTTCATTAGAAAAGCATTAGAAAGATATCTATACTTCTAACATCCATATTCTTCATTAGAAAAGCATTAGAAAGATATCTATACTTCTAACATCCATATTCTTCATTAGAAAAGCATTAGAAAGATATCTATACTTCTAACATCCATATTCTTCATTAGAAAAGCATTAGAAAGATATCTATACTTCTAACATCCATATTCTTCATTAGAAAAGCATTAGAAAGATATCTATACTTCTAACATCCATATTCTTCATTAGAAAAGCATTAGAAAGATATCTATACTTCTAACATCCATATTCTTCATTAGAAAAGCATTAGAAAGATATCTATACTTCTAACATCCATATTCTTCATTAGAAAAGCATTAGAAAGATATCTATACTTCTAACATCCATATTCTTCATTAGAAAAGCATTAGAAAGATATCTATACTTCTAACATCCATATTCTTCATTAGAAAAGCATTAGAAAGATATCTATACTTCTAACATCCATATTCTTCATTAGAAAAGCATTAGAAAGATATCTATACTTCTAACATCCATATTCTTCATTAGAAAAGCATTAGAAAGATATCTATACTTCTAACATCCATATTCTTCATTAGAAAAGCATTAGAAAGATATCTATACTTCTAACATCCATATTCTTCATTAGAAAAGCATTAGAAAGATATCTATACTTCTAACATCCATATTCTTCATTAGAAAAGCATTAGAAAGATATCTATACTTCTAACATCCATATTCTTCATTAGAAAAGCATTAGAAAGATATCTATACTTCTAACATCCATATTCTTCATTAGAAAAGCATTAGAAAGATATCTATACTTCTAACATCCATATTCTTCATTAGAAAAGCATTAGAAAGATATCTATACTTCTAACATCCATATTCTTCATTAGAAAAGCATTAGAAAGATATCTATACTTCTAACATCCATATTCTTCATTAGAAAAGCATTAGAAAGATATCTATACTTCTAACATCCATATTCTTCATTAGAAAAGCATTAGAAAGATATCTATACTTCTAACATCCATATTCTTCATTAGAAAAGCATTAGAAAGATATCTATACTTCTAACATCCATATTCTTCATTAGAAAAGCATTAGAAAGATATCTATACTTCTAACATCCATATTCTTCATTAGAAAAGCATTAGAAAGATATCTATACTTCTAACATCCATATTCTTCATTAGAAAAGCATTAGAAAGATATCTATACTTCTAACATCCATATTCTTCATTAGAAAAGCATTAGAAAGATATCTATACTTCTAACATCCATATTCTTCATTAGAAAAGCATTAGAAAGATATCTATACTTCTAACATCCATATTCTTCATTAGAAAAGCATTAGAAAGATATCTATACTTCTAACATCCATATTCTTCATTAGAAAAGCATTAGAAAGATATCTATACTTCTAACATCCATATTCTTCATTAGAAAAGCATTAGAAAGATATCTATACTTCTAACATCCATATTCTTCATTAGAAAAGCATTAGAAAGATATCTATACTTCTAACATCCATATTCTTCATTAGAAAAGCATTAGAAAGATATCTATACTTCTAACATCCATATTCTTCATTAGAAAAGCATTAGAAAGATATCTATACTTCTAACATCCATATTCTTCATTAGAAAAGCATTAGAAAGATATCTATACTTCTAACATCCATATTCTTCATTAGAAAAGCATTAGAAAGATATCTATACTTCTAACATCCATATTCTTCATTAGAAAAGCATTAGAAAGATATCTATACTTCTAACATCCATATTCTTCATTAGAAAAGCATTAGAAAGATATCTATACTTCTAACATCCATATTCTTCATTAGAAAAGCATTAGAAAGATATCTATACTTCTAACATCCATATTCTTCATTAGAAAAGCATTAGAAAGATATCTATACTTCTAACATCCATATTCTTCATTAGAAAAGCATTAGAAAGATATCTATACTTCTAACATCCATATTCTTCATTAGAAAAGCATTAGAAAGATATCTATACTTCTAACATCCATATTCTTCATTAGAAAAGCATTAGAAAGATATCTATACTTCTAACATCCATATTCTTCATTAGAAAAGCATTAGAAAGATATCTATACTTCTAACATCCATATTCTTCATTAGAAAAGCATTAGAAAGATATCTATACTTCTAACATCCATATTCTTCATTAGAAAAGCATTAGAAAGATATCTATACTTCTAACATCCATATTCTTCATTAGAAAAGCATTAGAAAGATATCTATACTTCTAACATCCATATTCTTCATTAGAAAAGCATTAGAAAGATATCTATACTTCTAACATCCATATTCTTCATTAGAAAAGCATTAGAAAGATATCTATACTTCTAACATCCATATTCTTCATTAGAAAAGCATTAGAAAGATATCTATACTTCTAACATCCAGATTCTTCATTAGAAAAGCATTAGAAAGATATCTATACTTCTAACATCCAGATTCTTCATTAGAAAAGCATTAGAAAGATATCTATACTTCTAACATCCATATTCTTCATTAGAAAAGCATTAGAAAGATATCTATACTTCTAACATCCAGAGCGTACGCGTTCATGGATGTCCATGTTGGTACAAGTTGCCGGTCAGGATAGCCGTGCACCAAAATTGTGTACCGATCAGGGAAAGTACAACACGGAGGGCGCAGCCCGAGCGTACGCGTTCATGGATGTCTATACTTCTAACATCCATATTCTTCATTAGAAAAGCATTAGAAAGATATCTATACTTCTAACATCCAGATTCTTCATTAGAAAAGCATTAGAAAGATATCTATACTTCTAACATCCATATTCTTCATTAGAAAAGCATTAGAAAGATATCTATACTTCTAACATCCATATTCTTCATTAGAAAAGCATTAGAAAGATATCTATACTTCTAACATCCATATTCTTCATTAGAAAAGCATTAGAAAGATATCTATACTTCTAACATCCAGATTCTTCATTAGAAAAGCATTAGAAAGATATCTATACTTCTAACATCCATATTCTTCATTAGAAAAGCATTAGAAAGATATCTATACTTCTAACATCCAGATTCTTCATTAGAAAAGCATTAGAAAGATATCTATACTTCTAACATCCATATTCTTCATTAGAAAAGCATTAGAAAGATATCTATACTTCTAACATCCATATTCTTCATTAGAAAAGCATTAGAAAGATATCTATACTTCTAACATCCATATTCTTCATTAGAAAAGCATTAGAAAGATATCTATACTTCTAACATCCATATTCTTCATTAGAAAAGCATTAGAAAGATATCTATACTTCTAACATCCATATTCTTCATTAGAAAAGCATTAGAAAGATATCTATACTTCTAACATCCATATTCTTCATTAGAAAAGCATTAGAAAGATATCTATACTTCTAACATCCAGATTCTTCATTAGAAAAGCATTAGAAAGATATCTATACTTCTAACATCCATATTCTTCATTAGAAAAGCATTAGAAAGATATCTATACTTCTAACATCATATTCTTCATTAGAAAAGCATTAGAAAGATATCTATACTTCTAACATCCAGATTCTTCATTAGAAAAGCATTAGAAAGATATCTATACTTCTAACATCCAGATTCTTCATTAGAAAAGCATTAGAAAGATATCTATACTTCTAACATCCATATTCTTCATTAGAAAAGCATTAGAAAGATATCTATACTTCTAACATCCAGATTCTTCATTAGAAAAGCATTAGAAAGATATCTATACTTCTAACATCCATATTCTTCATTAGAAAAGCATTAGAAAGATATCTATACTTCTAACATCCATATTCTTCATTAGAAAAGCATTAGAAAGATATCTATACTTCTAACATCCATATTCTTCATTAGAAAAGCATTAGAAAGATATCTATACTTCTAACATCCATATTCTTCATTAGAAAAGCATTAGAAAGATATCTATACTTCTAACATCCATATTCTTCATTAGAAAAGCATTAGAAAGATATCTATACTTCTAACATCCATATTCTTCATTAGAAAAGCATTAGAAAGATATCTATACTT
This sequence comes from Anopheles merus, assembly GCF_017562075.2. Classification (NCBI taxonomy): domain Eukaryota; kingdom Metazoa; phylum Arthropoda; class Insecta; order Diptera; family Culicidae; genus Anopheles; species Anopheles merus. Next base: position 112,986 of record NW_024427599.1, on the reverse strand, counting down.
CTAACATCCATATTCTTCATTAGAAAAGCATTAGAAAGATATCTATACTTCTAACATCCAGATTCTTCATTAGAAAAGCATTAGAAAGATATCTATACTTCTAACATCCATATTCTTCATTAGAAAAGCATTAGAAAGATATCTATACTTCTAACATCCAGATTCTTCATTAGAAAAGCATTAGAAAGATATCTATACTTCTAACATCCATATTCTTCATTAGAAAAGCATTAGAAAGATATCTATACTTCTAACATCCATATTCTTCATTAGAAAAGCATTAGAAAGATATCTATACTTCTAACATCCATATTCTTCATTAGAAAAGCATTAGAAAGATATCTATACTTCTAACATCCAGATTCTTCATTAGAAAAGCATTAGAAAGATATCTATACTTCTAACATCCATATTCTTCATTAGAAAAGCATTAGAAAGATATCTATACTTCTAACATCCAGATTCTTCATTAGAAAAGCATTAGAAAGATATCTATACTTCTAACATCCAGATTCTTCATTAGAAAAGCATTAGAAAGATATCTATACTTCTAACATCCAGAGCGTACGCGTTCATGGATGTCCATGTTGGTACAAGTTGCCGGTCAGGATAGCCGTGCACCAAAATTGTGTACCGATCAGGGAAAGTACAACACGGAGGGCGCAGCCCGAGCGTACGCGTTCATGAATGTCTATACTTCTAACATCCATATTCTTCATTAGAAAAGCATTAGAAAGATATCTATACTTCTAACATCCATATTCTTCATTAGAAAAGCATTAGAAAGATATCTATACTTCTAACATCCATATTCTTCATTAGAAAAGCATTAGAAAGATATCTATACTTCTAACATCCATATTCTTCATTAGAAAAGCATTAGAAAGATATCTATACTTCTAACATCCATATTCTTCATTAGAAAAGCATTAGAAAGATATCTATACTTCTAACATCCATATTCTTCATTAGAAAAGCATTAGAAAGATATCTATACTTCTAACATCCATATTCTTCATTAGAAAAGCATTAGAAAGATATCTATACTTCTAACATCCATATTCTTCATTAGAAAAGCATTAGAAAGATATCTATACTTCTAACATCCAGATTCTTCATTAGAAAAGCATTAGAAAGATATCTATACTTCTAACATCCATATTCTTCATTAGAAAAGCATTAGAAAGATATCTATACTTCTAACATCCAGATTCTTCATTAGAAAAGCATTAGAAAGATATCTATACTTCTAACATCCATATTCTTCATTAGAAAAGCATTAGAAAGATATCTATACTTCTAACATCCATATTCTTCATTAGAAAAGCATTAGAAAGATATCTATACTTCTAACATCCATATTCTTCATTAGAAAAGCATTAGAAAGATATCTATACTTCTAACATCCAGATTCTTCATTAGAAAAGCATTAGAAAGATATCTATACTTCTAACATCCATATTCTTCATTAGAAAAGCATTAGAAAGATATCTATACTTCTAACATCCAGATTCTTCATTAGAAAAGCATTAGAAAGATATCTATACTTCTAACATCCATATTCTTCATTAGAAAAGCATTAGAAAGATATCTATACTTCTAACATCCATATTCTTCATTAGAAAAGCATTAGAAAGATATCTATACTTCTAACATCCATATTCTTCATTAGAAAAGCATTAGAAAGATATCTATACTTCTAACATCCATATTCTTCATTAGAAAAGCATTAGAAAGATATCTATACTTCTAACATCCAGATTCTTCATTAGAAAAGCATTAGAAAGATATCTATACTTCTAACATCCATATTCTTCATTAGAAAAGCATTAGAAAGATATCTATACTTCTAACATCCATATTCTTCATTAGAAAAGCATTAGAAAGATATCTATACTTCTAACATCCATATTCTTCATTAGAAAAGCATTAGAAAGATATCTATACTTCTAACATCCATATTCTTCATTAGAAAAGCATTAGAAAGATATCTATACTTCTAACATCCATATTCTTCATTAGAAAAGCATTAGAAAGATATCTATACTTCTAACATCCATATTCTTCATTAGAAAAGCATTAGAAAGATATCTATACTTCTAACATCCATATTCTTCATTAGAAAAGCATTAGAAAGATATCTATACTTCTAACATCCATATTCTTCATTAGAAAAGCATTAGAAAGATATCTATACTTCTAACATCCATATTCTTCATTAGAAAAGCATTAGAAAGATATCTATACTTCTAACATCCATATTCTTCATTAGAAAAGCATTAGAAAGATATCTATACTTCTAACATCCATATTCTTCATTAGAAAAGCATTAGAAAGATATCTATACTTCTAACATCCAGATTCTTCATTAGAAAAGCATTAGAAAGATATCTATACTTCTAACATCCAGATTCTTCATTAGAAAAGCATTAGAAAGATATCTATACTTCTAACATCCAGATTCTTCATTAGAAAAGCATTAGAAAGATATCTATACTTCTAACATCCATATTCTTCATTAGAAAAGCATTAGAAAGATATCTATACTTCTAACATCCATATTCTTCATTAGAAAAGCATTAGAAAGATATCTATACTTCTAACATCCATATTCTTCATTAGAAAAGCATTAGAAAGATATCTATACTTCTAACATCCATATTCTTCATTAGAAAAGCATTAGAAAGATATCTATACTTCTAACATCCATATTCTTCATTAGAAAAGCATTAGAAAGATATCTATACTTCTAACATCCAGATTCTTCATTAGAAAAGCATTAGAAAGATATCTATACTTCTAACATCCATATTCTTCATTAGAAAAGCATTAGAAAGATATCTATACTTCTAACATCCAGAGCGTACGCGTTCATGGATGTCCATGTTGGTACAAGTTGCCGGTCAGGATAGCCGTGCACCAAAATTGTGTACCGATCAGGGAAAGTACAACACGGAGGGCGCAGCCCGAGCGTACGCGTTCATGGATGTCTATACTTCTAACATCCATATTCTTCATTAGAAAAGCATTAGAAAGATATCTATACTTCTAACATCCAGATTCTTCATTAGAAAAGCATTAGAAAGATATCTATACTTCTAACATCCATATTCTTCATTAGAAAAGCATTAGAAAGATATCTATACTTCTAACATCCATATTCTTCATTAGAAAAGCATTAGAAAGAAATCTATACTTCTAACATCCATATTCTTCATTAGAAAAGCATTAGAAAGATATCTATACTTCTACATCCAGATCCTTCATTAGAAAAGCATTAGAAAGATATCTATACTTCTAACATCCATATTCTTCATTAGAAAAGCATTAGAAAGATATCTATACTTCTAACATCCAGATTCTTCATTAGAAAAGCATTAGAAAGATATCTATACTTCTAACATCCATATTCTTCATTAGAAAAGCATTAGAAAGATATCTATACTTCTAACATCCATATTCTTCATTAGAAAAGCATTAGAAAATTATCTATACTTCTAACATCCATATTCTTCATTAGAAAAGCATTAGAAAGATATATATACTTCTAACATCCATATTATTCATTAGAAAAGCATTAGAAAGATATCTATACTTCTAACATCCATATTCTTCATTAGAAAAGCATTAGAAAGATATCTATACTTCTAACATCATATTCTTCATTAGAAAAGCATTAGAAAGATATCTATACTTCTAACATCCAGATTCTTGCATTAGAAAAGCATTAGAAAGATATCTATACTTCTAACATCCATATTCTTCATTAGAAAAGCATTAGAAAGATATCTATACTTCTAACATCATATTCTTCATTAGAAAAGCATTAGAAAGATATCTATACTTCTAACATCCAGATTCTTCATTAGAAAAGCATTAGAAAGATATCTATACTTCTAACATCCAGATTCTTCATTAGAAAAGCATTAGAAAGATATCTATACTTCTCACATCCTTATTCTTCATTAGAAAAGCATTAGAAAGATATCTATACTTCTAACATCCATATTCTTCATTAGAAAAGCATTAGAAAGATATCTATACTTCTAACATCCATATTCTTCATTAGAAAAGCATTAGAAAGATATCTATACTTCTAACATCCATATTCTTCATTAGAAAAGCATTAGAAAATATCTATACTTCTAACATCCATATTCTTCATTAGAAAAGCATTAGAAAGATATCTATACTTCTAACATCCATATTCTTCATTAGAAAAGCATTAGAAAGATATATATACTTCTAACATCCATATTCTTCATTAGAAAAGCATTAGAAAGATATCTATACTTCTAACATCCATATTTTTCATTAGAAAAGCATTAGAAAGATATCTATACTTCTAACATCCATATTCTTCATTAGAAAAGCATTAGAAAGATATATACTTCTAACATCCATATTCTTCATTAGAAAAGCATTAGAAAGATATCTATACTTCTAACATCCATATTCTTCATTAGAAAAGCATTAGAAAGATATCTTACTTCTAACATCCAGATTCTTCATTAGAAAAGCATTAGAAAGATATCTATACTTCTAACATCCATATTCTTCATTAGAAAAGCATTAGAAAGATATATTTACTTCTAACATCCAGATTCTTGCATTAGAAAAGCATTAGAAAGATATCTATACTTCTAACATCCATATTCTTCATTAGAAAAGCATTAGAAAGATATCTTTACTTCTAACATCCAGATTCTTCATTAGAAAAGCATTAGAAAGATATCTATACTTCTAACATCCATATTCTTCATTAGAAAAGCATTAGAAAGATATCTATACTTCTAACATCCATATTCTTCATTAGAAAAGCATTAGAAAGATATCTATACTTCTAACATCCATATTCTTCATTAGAAAAGCATTAGAAAGATATATTACTTCTAACATCCAGATTCTTGCATTAGAAAAGCATTAGAAAGATATCTATACTTCTAACATCCATATTCTTCATTAGAAAAGCATTAGAAAGATATCTATACTTCTAACATCCAGATTCTTCATTAGAAAAGCATTAGAAAGATATCTATACTTCTAACATCCAGATTCTTGCATTAGAAAAGCATTAGAAAGATATCTATACTTCTAACATCCAGAGCGTACGCGTTCATGGATGTCCATGTTGGTACAAGTTGCCGGTCAGGATAGCCGTGCACCAAAATTGTGTACCGATCAGGGAAAGTACAACACGGAGGGCGCAGCCCGAGCGTACGCGTTCATGAATGTCTATACTTCTAACATCCATATTCTTCATTAGAAAAGCATTAGAAAGATATATTACTTCTAACATCCATATTCTTCATTAGAAAAGCATTAGAAAGATATCTATACTTCTAACATCCATATTCTTCATTAGAAAAGCATTAGAAAGATATCTATACTTCTAACATCCATATTCTTCATTAGAAAAGCATTAGAAAGATATATTTACTTCTAACATCCATATTCTTCATTAGAAAAGCATTAGAAAGATATCTATACTTCTAACATCCATATTCTTCATTAGAAAAGCATTAGAAAGATATCTATACTTCTAACATCCATATTCTTCATTAGAAAAGCATTAGAAAGATATCTATACTTCTAACATCCATATTCTTCATTAGAAAAGCATTAGAAAGATATATTTACTTCTAACATCGAGATTCTTGCATTAGAAAAGCATTAGAAAGATATCTATACTTCTAACATCCATATTCTTCATTAGAAAAGCATTAGAAAGATATCTTTACTTCTAACATCCAGATTCTTCATTAGAAAAGCATTAGAAAGATATCTATACTTCTAACATCCATATTCTTGCATTAGAAAAGCATTAGAAAGATATCTATACTTCTAACATCCATATTCTTCATTAGAAAAGCATTAGAAAGATATCTATACTTCTAACATCCATATTCTTGCATTAGAAAAGCATTAGAAAGATATATTACTTCTAACATCCAGATTCTGCATTAGAAAAGCATTAGAAAGATATCTATACTTCTAACATCCATATTCTTCATTAGAAAAGCATTAGAAAGATATCTATACTTCTAACATCCAGATTCTTCATTAGAAAAGCATTAGAAAGATATCTATACTTCTAACATCCATATTCTTCATTAGAAAAGCATTAGAAAGATATATTACTTCTAACATCCATATTCTTCATTAGAAAAGCATTAGAAAGATATCTATACTTCTAACATCCATATTCTTCATTAGAAAAGCATTAGAAAGATATCTATACTTCTAACATCCATATTCTTCATTAGAAAAGCATTAGAAAGATATCTATACTTCTAACATCCATATTCTTCATTAGAAAAGCATTAGAAAGATATCTATACTTCTAACATCCATATTCTTCATTAGAAAAGCATTAGAAAGATATCTATACTTCTAACATCCATATTCTTCATTAGAAAAGCATTAGAAAGATATCTATACTTCTAACATCCATATTCTTCATTAGAAAAGCATTAGAAAGATATCTATACTTCTAACATCCATATTCTTCATTAGAAAAGCATTAGAAAGATATCTATACTTCTAACATCCATATTCTTCATTAGAAAAGCATTAGAAAGATATCTATACTTCTAACATCCATATTCTTCATTAGAAAAGCATTAGAAAGATATCTATACTTCTAACATCCATATTCTTCATTAGAAAAGCATTAGAAAGATATCTATACTTCTAACATCCAGATTCTTCATTAGAAAAGCATTAGAAAGATATCTATACTTCTAACATCCATATTCTTCATTAGAAAAGCATTAGAAAGATATCTATACTTCTAACATCCAGATTCTTCATTAGAAAAGCATTAGAAAGATATCTATACTTCTAACATCCATATTCTTCATTAGAAAAGCATTAGAAAGATATCTATACTTCTAACATCCATATTCTTCATTAGAAAAGCATTAGAAAGATATCTATACTTCTAACATCCATATTCTTCATTAGAAAAGCATTAGAAAGATATCTATACTTCTAACATCCAGATTCTTCATTAGAAAAGCATTAGAAAGATATCTATACTTCTAACATCCATATTCTTCATTAGAAAAGCATTAGAAAGATATCTATACTTCTAACATCCATATTCTTCATTAGAAAAGCATTAGAAAGATATCTATACTTCTAACATCCAGAGCGTACGCGTTCATGGATGTCCATGTTGGTACAAGTTGCCGGTCAGGATAGCCGTGCACCAAAATTGTGTACCGATCAGGGAAAGTACAACACGGAGGGCGCAGCCCGAGCGTACGCGTTCATGGATGTCTATACTTCTAACATCCATATTCTTCATTAGAAAAGCATTAGAAAGATATCTATACTTCTAACATCCAGATTCTTCATTAGAAAAGCATTAGAAAGATATCTATACTTCTAACATCCATATTCTTCATTAGAAAAGCATTGAGAGATATCTATACTTCTAACATCCATATTCTTCATTAGAAAAGCATTAGAAAGAAATCTATACTTCTAACATCCATATTCTTCATTAGAAAAGCATTAGAAAGATATCTATACTTCTACATCCAGATCCTTCATTAGAAAAGCATTAGAAAGATATCTATACTTCTAACATCCATATTCTTGCATTAGAAAAGCATTAGAAAGATATCTATACTTCTAACATCCAGATTCTTGCATTAGAAAAGCATTAGAAAGATATCTATACTTCTAACATCCATATTCTTCATTAGAAAAGCATTAGAAAGATATCTATACTTCTAACATCCATATTCTTCATTAGAAAAGCATTAGAAAGATATCTATACTTCTAACATCCATATTCTTCATTAGAAAAGCATTAGAAAGATATCTATACTTCTAACATCCATATTCTTCATTAGAAAAGCATTAGAAAGATATCTATACTTCTAACATCCATATTCTTCATTAGAAAAGCATTAGAAAGATATCTATACTTCTAACATCATATTCTTCATTAGAAAAGCATTAGAAAGATATCTATACTTCTAACATCCAGATTCTTGCATTAGAAAAGCATTAGAAAGATATCTATACTTCTAACATCCATATTCTTCATTAGAAAAGCATTAGAAAGATATCTATACTTCTAACATCATATTCTTCATTAGAAAAGCATTAGAAAGATATCTATACTTCTAACATCCAGATTCTTCATTAGAAAAGCATTAGAAAGATATCTATACTTCTTACATCCAGATCCTTCATTAGAAAAGCATTAGAAAGATATCTATACTTCTAACATCCTTATTCTTGCATTAGAAAAGCATTAGAAAGATATCTATACTTCTAACATCCAGATTCTTGCATTAGAAAAGCATTAGAAAGATATCTATACTTCTAACATCCATATTCTTCATTAGAAAAGCATGAGAAAGATATCTATACTTGTAACATCCATATTCTTCATTAGAAAAGCATTAGAAAATTATCTATACTTGTAACATCCATATTCTTCATTAGAAAAGCACTAGAAAGATATCTATACTTCTAACATCCATATTCTTCATTAGAAAAGCATTAGAAAGATATATATACTTCTAACATCCATATTCTTCATTAGAAAAGCATTAGAAAGATATCTATACTTGTAACATCCATATTTTTCATTAGAAAAGCACTAGAAAGATATCTATACTTCTAACATCCATATTCTTCATTAGAAAAGCATTAGAAAGATATATTTACTTCTAACATCCATATTCTTCATTAGAAAAGCATTAGAAAGATATCTATACTTCTAACATCCATATTCTTCATTAGAAAAGCATTAGAAAGATATCTTTACTTGTAACATCCAGATTCTTCATTAGAAAAGCATTAGAAAGATATCTATACTTCTAACATCCATATTCTTGCATTAGAAAAGCATTAGAAAGATATCTATACTTCTAACATCCATATTCTTCATTAGAAAAGCATTAGAAAGATATCTATACTTCTAACATCCATATTCTTGCATTAGAAAAGCATTAGAAAGATATATTTACTTCTAACATCGAGATTCTTGCATTAGAAAAGCATTAGAAAGATATCTATACTTCTAACATCCATATTCTTCATTAGAAAAGCATTAGAAAGATATCTATACTTCTAACATCCAGATTCTTCATTAGAAAAGCATTAGAAAGATATCTATATTTCTAACATCCAGATTCTTGCATTAGAAAAGCATTAGAAAGATATCTAAACTTCTAACATCCAGAGCGTACGCGTTCATGGATGTCCATGTTGGTACAAGTTGCCGGTCAGGATAGCCGTGCACCAAAATTGTGTACCGATCAGGGAAAGTACAACACGGAGGGCGCAGCCCGAGCGTACGCGTTCATGGATGTCCATGTTGGTACAATCTACATGTACGTACCTAGTTTTTGTGTCAAAAGTTGCAATAAAGTGCTTGTATGCTTAAAATGCTTATCTCAACCGGTCACCTTTTGGCCTGCCCTTTTATAGACAGAAACCTAGAAAGATACGCCCGAGGGCGGTAGCCCGAGGGCGAAACTCGCGATTTTTGTGTTTTTCCATTCGCCCGGGACGACGAAATGAGCTCTGTGCACATCGTGCCGAAAACTGTCTTCTCCACCTTTGTTTTTGTCCGTCTGATCATAAAATCACCCTTATTTGTGTACCATTTGGAGTGCGCAGCCCAAACGTACGCGTTAATGTTAATGTTTGTATACACTACATGTATGTTCCTAGGATTTGGTAATTGAGTCAAACACACAATTCCCCGACCGTCGCGGACACCATTCTTGGACAGAAGTCCTAGTACGTAGAGTACTTTCCCTAGGTATGTGCCCGTTCGTGACTATCGTTGCGTGCATACGGACACGCTTGGGTATGTTTACCATACAAGGTTTACTAGGGAAACCTGCTTGCTCGACCATTGCCCTCCCGTCGCGGACACCATTCTTGGACAGAAGTCCTAGTACGTAGAGTACTTTCCCTAGGTATGTGCCCGTTCGTGACTATCGTTGCGTGCATACGGACACGCTTGGGTATGTTTACCATACAAGGTTTACTAGGGAAACCTGCTTGCTCGACCATTGCCCTCCCGTCGCGGACACCATTCTTGGACAGAAGTCCTAGTACGTAGAGTACTTTCCCTAGGTATGTGCCCGTTCGTGACTATCGTTGCGTGCATACGGACACGCTTGGGTATGTTTACCATACAAGGTTTACTAGGGAAACCTGCTTGCTCGACCATTGCCCTCCCGTCGCGGACACCATTCTTGGACAGAAGTCCTAGTACGTAGAGTACTTTCCCTAGGTATGTGCCCGTTCGTGACTATCGTTGCGTGCATACGGACACGCTTGGGTATGTTTACCATACAAGGTTTACTAGGGAAACCTGCTTGCTCGACCATTGCCCTCCCGTCGCGGACACCATTCTTGGACAGAAGTCCTAGTACGTAGAGTACTTTCCCTAGGTATGTGCCCGTTCGTGACTATCGTTGCGTGCATACGGACACGCTTGGGTATGTTTACCATACAAGGTTTACTAGGGAAACCTGCTTGCTCGACCATTGCCCTCCCGTCGCGGACACCATTCTTGGACAGAAGTCCTAGTACGTAGAGTACTTTCCCTAGGTATGTGCCCGTTCGTGACTATCGTTGCGTGCATACGGACACGCTTGGGTATGTTTACCATACAAGGTTTACTAGGGAAACCTGCTTGCTCGACCATTGCCCTCCCGTCGCGGACACCATTCTTGGACAGAAGTCCTAGTACGTAGAGTACTTTCCCTAGGTATGTGCCCGTTCGTGACTATCGTTGCGTGCATACGGACACGCTTGGGTATGTTTACCATACAAGGTTTACTAGGGAAACCTGCTTGCTCGACCATTGCCCTCCCGTCGCGGACACCATTCTTGGACAGAAGTCCTAGTACGTAGAGTACTTTCCCTAGGTATGTGCCCGTTCGTGACTATCGTTGCGTGCATACGGACACGCTTGGGTATGTTTACCATACAAGGTTTACTAGGGAAACCTGCTTGCTCGACCATTGCCCTCCCGTCGCGGACACCATTCTTGGACAGAAGTCCTAGTACGTAGAGTACTTTCCCTAGGTATGTGCCCGTTCGTGACTATCGTTGCGTGCATACGGACACGCTTGGGTATGTTTACCATACAAGGTTTACTAGGGAAACCTGCTTGCTCGACCATTGCCCTCCCGTCGCGGACACCATTCTTGGACAGAAGTCCTAGTACGTAGAGTACTTTCCCTAGGTATGTGCCCGTTCGTGACTATCGTTGCGTGCATACGGACACGCTTGGGTATGTTTACCATACAAGGTTTACTAGGGAAACCTGCTTGCTCGACCATTGCCCTCCCGTCGCGGACACCATTCTTGGACAGAAGTCCTAGTACGTAGAGTACTTTCCCTAGGTATGTGCCCGTTCGTGACTATCGTTGCGTGCATACGGACACGCTTGGGTATGTTTACCATACAAGGTTTACTAGGGAAACCTGCTTGCTCGACCATTGCCCTCCCGTCGCGGACACCATTCTTGGACAGAAGTCCTAGTACGTAGAGTACTTTCCCTAGGTATGTGCCCGTTCGTGACTATCGTTGCGTGCATACGGACACGCTTGGGTATGTTTACCATACAAGGTTTACTAGGGAAACCTGCTTGCTCGACCATTGCCCTCCCGTCGCGGACACCATTCTTGGACAGAAGTCCTAGTACGTAGAGTACTTTCCCTAGGTATGTGCCCGTTCGTGACTATCGTTGCGTGCATACGGACACGCTTGGGTATGTTTACCATACAAGGTTTACTAGGGAAACCTGCTTGCTCGACCATTGCCCTCCCGTCGCGGACACCATTCTTGGACAGAAGTCCTAGTACGTAGAGTACTTTCCCTAGGTATGTGCCCGTTCGTGACTATCGTTGCGTGCATACGGACACGCTTGGGTATGTTTACCATACAAGGTTTACTAGGGAAACCTGCTTGCTCGACCATTGCCCTCCCGTCGCGGACACCATTCTTGGACAGAAGTCCTAGTACGTAGAGTACTTTCCCTAGGTATGTGCCCGTTCGTGACTATCGTTGCGTGCATACGGACACGCTTGGGTATGTTTACCATACAAGGTTTACTAGGGAAACCTGCTTGCTCGACCATTGCCCTCCCGTCGCGGACACCATTCTTGGACAGAAGTCCTAGTACGTAGAGTACTTTCCCTAGGTATGTGCCCGTTCGTGACTATCGTTGCGTGCATACGGACACGCTTGGGTATGTTTACCATACAAGGTTTACTAGGGAAACCTGCTTGCTCGACCATTGCCCTCCCGTCGCGGACACCATTCTTGGACAGAAGTCCTAGTACGTAGAGTACTTTCCCTAGGTATGTGCCCGTTCGTGACTATCGTTGCGTGCATACGGACACGCTTGGGTATGTTTACCATACAAGGTTTACTAGGGAAACCTGCTTGCTCGACCATTGCCCTCCCGTCGCGGACACCATTCTTGGACAGAAGTCCTAGTACGTAGAGTACTTTCCCTAGGTATGTGCCCGTTCGTGACTATCGTTGCGTGCATACGGACACGCTTGGGTATGTTTACCATACAAGGTTTACTAGGGAAACCTGCTTGCTCGACCATTGCCCTCCCGTCGCGGACACCATTCTTGGACAGAAGTCCTAGTACGTAGAGTACTTTCCCTAGGTATGTGCCCGTTCGTGACTATCGTTGCGTGCATACGGACACGCTTGGGTATGTTTACCATACAAGGTTTACTAGGGAAACCTGCTTGCTCGACCATTGCCCTCCCGTCGCGGACACCATTCTTGGACAGAAGTCCTAGTACGTAGAGTACTTTCCCTAGGTATGTGCCCGTTCGTGACTATCGTTGCGTGCATACGGACACGCTTGGGTATGTTTACCATACAAGGTTTACTAGGGAAACCTGCTTGCTCGACCATTGCCCTCCCGTCGCGGACACCATTCTTGGACAGAAGTCCTAGTACGTAGAGTACTTTCCCTAGGTATGTGCCCGTTCGTGACTATCGTTGCGTGCATACGGACACGCTTGGGTATGTTTACCATACAAGGTTTACTAGGGAAACCTGCTTCGTTCTCTTAAGGTAGCTATTTAACTTGTTTGCCATGATAAGCCTGCTCCCCCGTCGCGGACACCATTCTTGGACAGAAGTCCTAGTACGTAGAGTACTTTCCCTAGGTATGTGCCCGTTCGTGACTATCGTTGCGTGCATACGGACACGCTTGGGTATGTTTACCATACAAGGTTTACTAGGGAAACCTGCTTGCTCGACCATTGCCCTCCCGTCGCGGACACCATTCTTGGACAGAAGTCCTAGTACGTAGAGTACTTTCCCTAGGTATGTGCCCGTTCGTGACTATCGTTGCGTGCATACGGACACGCTTGGGTATGTTTACCATACAAGGTTTACTAGGGAAACCTGCTTGCTCGACCATTGCCCTCCCGTCGCGGACACCATTCTTGGACAGAAGTCCTAGTACGTAGAGTACTTTCCCTAGGTATGTGCCCGTTCGTGACTATCGTTGCGTGCATACGGACACGCTTGGGTATGTTTACCATACAAGGTTTACTAGGGAAACCTGCTTGCTCGACCATTGCCCTCCCGTCGCGGACACCATTCTTGGACAGAAGTCCTAGTACGTAGAGTACTTTCCCTAGGTATGTGCCCGTTCGTGACTATCGTTGCGTGCATACGGACACGCTTGGGTATGTTTACCATACAAGGTTTACTAGGGAAACCTGCTTGCTCGACCATTGCCCTCCCGTCGCGGACACCATTCTTGGACAGAAGTCCTAGTACGTAGAGTACTTTCCCTAGGTATGTGCCCGTTCGTGACTATCGTTGCGTGCATACGGACACGCTTGGGTATGTTTACCATACAAGGTTTACTAGGGAAACCTGCTTGCTCGACCATTGCCCTCCCGTCGCGGACACCATTCTTGGACAGAAGTCCTAGTACGTAGAGTACTTTCCCTAGGTATGTGCCCGTTCGTGACTATCGTTGCGTGCATACGGACACGCTTGGGTATGTTTACCATACAAGGTTTACTAGGGAAACCTGCTTGCTCGACCATTGCCCTCCCGTCGCGGACACCATTCTTGGACAGAAGTCCTAGTACGTAGAGTACTTTCCCTAGGTATGTGCCCGTTCGTGACTATCGTTGCGTGCATACGGACACGCTTGGGTATGTTTACCATACAAGGTTTACTAGGGAAACCTGCTTGCTCGACCATTGCCCTCCCGTCGCGGACACCATTCTTGGACAGAAGTCCTAGTACGTAGAGTACTTTCCCTAGGTATGTGCCCGTTCGTGACTATCGTTGCGTGCATACGGACACGCTTGGGTATGTTTACCATACAAGGTTTACTAGGGAAACCTGCTTGCTCGACCATTGCCCTCCCGTCGCGGACACCATTCTTGGACAGAAGTCCTAGTACGTAGAGTACTTTCCCTAGGTATGTGCCCGTTCGTGACTATCGTTGCGTGCATACGGACACGCTTGGGTATGTTTACCATACAAGGTTTACTAGGGAAACCTGCTTGCTCGACCATTGCCCTCCCGTCGCGGACACCATTCTTGGACAGAAGTCCTAGTACGTAGAGTACTTTCCCTAGGTATGTGCCCGTTCGTGACTATCGTTGCGTGCATACGGACACGCTTGGGTATGTTTACCATACAAGGTTTACTAGGGAAACTGCTTGCTCGACCATTGCCCTCCCGTCGCGGACACCATTCTTGGACAGAAGTCCTAGTACGTAGAGTACTTTCCCTAGGTATGTGCCCGTTCGTGACTATCGTTGCGTGCATACGGACACGCTTGGGTATGTTTACCATACAAGGTTTACTAGGGAAACCTGCTTGCTCGACCATTGCCCTCCCGTCGCGGACACCATTCTTGGACAGAAGTCCTAGTACGTAGAGTACTTTCCCTAGGTATGTGCCCGTTCGTGACTATCGTTGCGTGCATACGGACACGCTTGGGTATGTTTACCATACAAGGTTTACTAGGGAAACCTGCTTGCTCGACCATTGCCCTCCCGTCGCGGACACCATTCTTGGACAGAAGTCCTAGTACGTAGAGTACTTTCCCTAGGTATGTGCCCGTTCGTGACTATCGTTGCGTGCATACGGACACGCTTGGGTATGTTTACCATACAAGGTTTACTAGGGAAACCTGCTTGCTCGACCATTGCCCTCCCGTCGCGGACACCATTCTTGGACAGAAGTCCTAGTACGTAGAGTACTTTCCTAGGTATGTGCCCGTTCGTGACTATCGTTGCGTGCATACGGACACGCTTGGGTATGTTTACCATACAAGGTTTACTAGGGAAACCATGCTTGCTCGACCATTGCCCTCCCGTCGCGGACACCATTCTTGGACAGAAGTCCTAGTACGTAGAGTACTTTCCCTAGGTATGTGCCCGTTCGTGACTATCGTTGCGTGCATACGGACACGCTTGGGTATGTTTACCATACAAGGTTTACTAGGGAAACCTGCTTGCTCGACCATTGCCCTCCCGTCGCGGACACCATTCTTGGACAGAAGTCCTAGTACGTAGAGTACTTTCCCTAGGTATGTGCCCGTTCGTGACTATCGTTGCGTGCATACGGACACGCTTGGGTATGTTTACCATACAAGGTTTACTAGGGAAACCTGCTTGCTCGACCATTGCCCTCCCGTCGCGGACACCATTCTTGGACAGAAGTCCTAGTACGTAGAGTACTTTCCCTAGGTATGTGCCCGTTCGTGACTATCGTTGCGTGCATACGGACACGCTTGGGTATGTTTACCATACAAGGTTTACTAGGGAAACCTGCTTGCTCGACCATTGCCCTCCCGTCGCGGACACCATTCTTGGACAGAAGTCCTAGTACGTAGAGTACTTTCCCTAGGTATGTGCCCGTTCGTGACTATCGTTGCGTGCATACGGACACGCTTGGGTATGTTTACCATACAAGGTTTACTAGGGAAACCTGCTTGCTCGACCATTGCCCTCCCGTCGCGGACACCATTCTTGGACAGAAGTCCTAGTACGTAGAGTACTTTCCCTAGGTATGTGCCCGTTCGTGACTATCGTTGCGTGCATACGGACACGCTTGGGTATGTTTACCATACAAGGTTTACTAGGGAAACCTGCTTGCTCGACCATTGCCCTCCCGTCGCGGACACCATTCTTGGACAGAAGTCCTAGTACGTAGAGTACTTTCCCTAGGTATGTGCCCGTTCGTGACTATCGTTGCGTGCATACGGACACGCTTGGGTATGTTTACCATACAAGGTTTACTAGGGCAACCTGCTTGCTCGACCATTCCCTCCCGTCGCGGACACCATTCTTGGACAGAAGTCCTAGTACGTAGAGTACTTTCCCTAGGTATGTGCCCGTTCGTGACTATCGTTGCGTGCATACGGACACGCTTGGGTATGTTTACCATACAAGGTTTACTAGGAAACCTGCTTGCTCGACCATTGCCCTCCGTCGCGGACACCATTCTTGGACAGAAGTCCTAGTACGTAGAGTACTTTCCCTAGGTATGTGCCCGTTCGTGACTATCGTTGCGTGCATACGGACACGCTTGGGTATGTTTACCATACAAGGTTTACTAGGGAACCTGCTTGCTCGACCATTGCCCTCCCGTCGCGGACACCATTCTTGGACAGAAGTCCTAGTACGTAGAGTACTTTCCCTAGGTATGTGCCCGTTCGTGACTATCGTTGCGTGCATACGGACACGCTTGGGTATGTTTACCATACAAGGTTTACTAGGAAACCTGCTTGCTCGACCATTGCCCTCCCGTCGCGGACACCATTCTTGGACAGAAGTCCTAGTACGTAGAGTACTTTCCCTAGGTATGTGCCCGTTCGTGACTATCGTTGCGTGCATACGGACACGCTTGGGTATGTTTACCATACAAGGTTTACTAGGGAAACCTGCTTGCTCGACCATTGCCCTCCCGTCGCGGACACCATTCTTGGACAGAAGTCCTAGTACGTAGAGTACTTCCCTAGGTATGTGCCCGTTCGTGACTATCGTTGCGTGCATACGGACACGCTTGGGTATGTTTACCATACAAGGTTTACTAGGGAAACCAGGAAGGAATTCTAGGCACACGTTTTGTTCCATCACAGTAACTTTCGTTCTCTTAAGGTAGCTATTTAACTTGTTTGCCATGATAAGTAAGCAACCTGCTTCCCGACCGTCGCGGACACCATTCTTGGACAGAAGTCCTAGTACGTAGAGTACTTTCCCTAGGTATGTGCCCGTTCGTGACTATCGTTGCGTGCATACGGACACGCTTGGGTATGTTTACCATACAAGGTTTACTAGGGAAACCTGCTTGCTCGACCATTGCCCTCCCGTCGCGGACACCATTCTTGGACAGAAGTCCTAGTACGTAGAGTACTTTCCCTAGGTATGTGCCCGTTCGTGACTATCGTTGCGTGCATACGGACACGCTTGGGTATGTTTACCATACAAGGTTTACTAGGGAAACCTGCTTGCTCGACCATTGCCCTCCCGTCGCGGACACCATTCTTGGACAGAAGTCCTAGTACGTAGAGTACTTTCCCTAGGTATGTGCCCGTTCGTGACTATCGTTGCGTGCATACGGACACGCTTGGGTATGTTTACCATACAAGGTTTACTAGGGAAACCTGCTTGCTCGACCATTGCCCTCCCGTCGCGGACACCATTCTTGACAGAAGTCCTAGTACGTAGAGTACTTTCCCTAGGTATGTGCCCGTTCGTGACTATCGTTGCGTGCATACGGACACGCTTGGGTATGTTTACCATACAAGGTTTACTAGGGAAACCTGCTTGCTCGACCATTGCCCTCCCGTCGCGCGGACACCATTCTTGGACAGAAGTCCTAGTACGTAGAGTACTTTCCCTAGGTATGTGCCCGTTCGTGACTATCGTTGCGTGCATACGGACACGCTTGGGTATGTTTACCATACAAGGTTTACTAGGGAAACCTGCTTGCTCGACCATTGCCCTCCCGTCGCGGACACCATTCTTGGACAGAAGTCCTAGTACGTAGAGTACTTTCCCTAGGTATGTGCCCGTTCGTGACTATCGTTGCGTGCATACGGACACGCTTGGGTATGTTTACCATACAAGGTTTACTAGGGAAACCTGCTTGCTCGACCATTGCCCTCCCGTCGCGGACACCATTCTTGGACAGAAGTCCTAGTACGTAGAGTACTTTCCTAGGTATGTGCCCGTTCGTGACTATCGTTGCGTGCATACGGACACGCTTGGGTATGTTTACCATACAAGGTTTACTAGGGAAACCTGCTTGCTCGACCATTGCCCTCCCGTCGCGGACACCATTCTTGGACAGAAGTCCTAGTACGTAGAGTACTTTCCCTAGGTATGTGCCCGTTCGTGACTATCGTTGCGTGCATACGGACACGCTTGGGTATGTTTACCATACAAGGTTTACTAGGGAACCCTGGAAGGAATTCTAGGCACACGTTTTTTCCATCCACAGTAACTTTCGTTCTCTTAAGGTGCTATTTACCTTGTTTGCCATGATAAGCAACCTGCTTCCGACTTGCCCTCCCGTCGCGGACACCATTCTTGGACAGAAGTCCTAGTACGTAGAGTACTTTCCCTAGGTATGTGCCCGTTCGTGACTATCGTTGCGTGCATACGGACCGCTTGGGTATGTTTACCATACAAGGTTTACTAGGGAAACCTGGCTGCGAATTCTAGGCACACTTTTGGACGGCATGTCCCAGTAACTTTCGTTTCTAAGGTAGGGCAATTTAACCTTGTTTGCCATACAAGCCACCTGCTTGCCCGAACCGTCGCGGACACCATTCTTGGACAGAAGTCCTAGTACGTAGAGTACTTTCCCTAGGTATGTGCCCGTTCGTGACTATCGTTGCGTGCATACGGACACGCTTGGGTATGTTTACCATACAAGGTTTACTAGGGAAACCAGGAAGGAATTCTAGGCACACGTTTTGTTCCATCCACAGTAACTTTCGTTCTCTTAAGGTGCTATTTAACTTGTTGCCATGATAAGTAACCTGCTTGCCCGACCGCGTCGCGGACACCATTCTTGGACAGAAGTCCTAGTACGTAGAGTACTTTCCCTAGGTATGTGCCCGTTCGTGACTATCGTTGCGTGCATACGGACACGCTTGGGTATGTTTACCATACAAGGTTTACTAGGGAAACCTGCTTGCTCGACCATTGCCTCCCGTCGCGGACACCATTCTTGGACAGAAGTCCTAGTACGTAGAGTACTTTCCCTAGGTATGTGCCCGTTCGTGACTATCGTTGCGTGCATACGGACACGCTTGGGTATGTTTACCATACAAGGTTTACTAGGGAAACCTGCTTGCTCGACCATTGCCCTCCCGTCGCGGACACCATTCTTGGACAGAAGTCCTAGTACGTAGAGTACTTTCCTAGGTATGTGCCCGTTCGTGACTATCGTTGCGTGCATACGGACACGCTTGGGTATGTTTACCATACAAGGTTTACTAGGGAAACCAGGAAGGAATTCTAGGCACACGTTTTTTTCCATCCACAGTACTTTCGTTCTCTTAAGGTATCATTTAACTTGTTGCCATGATATTAACCTGCTTCCCCCGACCGTCGCGGACACCATTCTTGGACAGAAGTCCTAGTACGTAGAGTACTTTCCCTAGGTATGTGCCCGTTCGTGACTATCGTTGCGTGCATACGGACACGCTTGGGTATGTTATACCATACAAGTTTACTAGGGAACCCTGCTTGCTCGACCATTGCCCTCCCGTCGCGGACACCATTCTTGGACAGAAGTCCTAGTACGTAGAGTACTTTCCCTAGGTATGTGCCCGTTCGTGACTATCGTTGCGTGCATACGGACACGCTTGGGTATGTTTACCATACAAGGTTTACTAGGGAAACCTGCTTGCTCGACCATTGCCCTCCCGTCGCGGACACCATTCTTGGACAGAAGTCCTAGTACGTAGAGTACTTTCCCTAGGTATGTGCCCGTTCGTGACTATCGTTGCGTGCATACGGACACGCTTGGGTATGTTTACCATACAGGTTTACTAGGGAAACCTGCTTGCTCGACCATTGCCCTCCCGTCGCGGACACCATTTTGACAGAAGTCCTAGTACGTAGAGTACTTTCCCTAGGTATGTGCCCGTTCGTGACTATCGTTGCGTGCATACGGACACGCTTGGGTATGTTTACCATACAAGGTTTACTAGGGAAACCTGCTTGCTCGACCATTGCCCTCCCGTCGCGGACACCATTCTTGGACAGAAGTCCTAGTACGTAGAGTACTTTCCCTAGGTATGTGCCCGTTCGTGACTATCGTTGCGTGCATACGGACACGCTTGGGTATGTTTACCATACAAGGTTTACTAGGGAACCTGCTTGCTCGACCATTGCCCTCCCGTCGCGGACACCATTCTTGGACAGAAGTCCTAGTACGTAGAGTACTTTCCCTAGGTATGTGCCCGTTCGTGACTATCGTTGCGTGCATACGGACACGCTTGGGTATGTTTACCATACAAGGTTTACTAGGGAAACCTGCTGCTCGACCATTGCCCTCCCCGTCGCGGACACCATTCTTGGACAGAAGTCCTAGTACGTAGAGTACTTTCCCTAGGTATGTGCCCGTTCGTGACTATCGTTGCGTGCATACGGACACGCTTGGGTATGTTTACCATACAAGTTTACTAGGGAAACCTGCTTGCTCGACCATTGCCCTCCGTCGCGGACCATTCTTTGACAGAAGTCCTAGTACGTAGAGTACTTTCCCTAGGTATGTGCCCGTTCGTGACTATCGTTGCGTGCATACGGACACGCTTGGGTATGTTTACCATACAAGGTTTACTAGGGAAACCTGCTTGCTCGACCATTGCCCTCCCGTCGCGGACACCATTCTTGGACAGAATCCTAGTACGTAGAGTACTTTCCCTAGGTATGTGCCCGTTCGTGACTATCGTTGCGTGCATACGGACACGCTTGGGTATGTTTACCCATACAAGGTTTACTAGGGAAACCTGCTTGCTCGACCATTGCCCTCCCCGTCGCGGACACCATTCTGGACAGAAGTCCTAGTACGTAGAGTACTTTCCCTAGGTATGTGCCCGTTCGTGACTATCGTTGCGTGCATACGGACACGCTTGGGTATGTTTACCATACAAGGTTTACTAGGGAAACCTGCTTGCTCGACCATTGCCCTCCCGTCGCGGACACCATTCTTGGCAGAAGTCCTAGTACGTAGAGTACTTTCCCTAGTATGTGCCCGTTCGTGACTATCGTTGCGTGCATACGGACACGCTTGGGTATGTTTACCATACAAGTTTACTAGGAAACCTGCTTGCTCGACCATTGCCCTCCCGTCGCGGACACCATTCTTGGACAGAAGTCCTAGTACGTAGAGTACTTTTCCCTAGTATGTGCCCGTTCGTGACTATCGTTGCGTGCATACGACACGCTTGGGTATGTTTACCATACAAGGTTTACTAGGGAAACCTGCTTGCTCGACCATTGCCCTCCCGTCGCGGACACCATTCTTGGACAGAAGTCCTAGTACGTAGAGTACTTTCCCTAGGTATGTGCCCGTTCGTGACTATCGTTGCGTGCATACGGACACGCTTGGGTATGTTTACCATACAAGGTTTACTAGGGAACCTGCTTGCTCGACCATTGCCCTCCCGTCGCGGACACCATTCTTGGACAGAAGTCCTAGTACGTAGAGTACTTTCCCTAGGTAGTTGCCCGTTCGTGACTATCGTTGCGTGCATACGGACACGCTTGGGTATGTTACCATACAAGGTTTACTAGGGAAACCTGCTTGCTCGACCATTGCCCTCCCGTCGCGGACACCATTCTTGGACAGAAGTCCTAGTACGTAGAGTACTTTCCCTAGGTATGTGCCCGTTCGTGACTATCGTTGCGTGCATACGGACACGCTTGGGTATGTTTACCATACAAGGTTTACTAGGGAAACCTGCTTGCTCGACCATTGCCCTCCCGTCGCGGACACCATTCTTGGACAGAAGTCCTAGTACGTAGAGTACTTTCCCTAGGTATGTGCCCGTTCGTGACTATCGTTGCGTGCATACGGACACGCTGGGTATGTTTACCATACAAGGTTTACTAGGGAACCTGCTTGCTCGACCATTGCCCTCCCGTCGCGGACACCATTCTTGGACAGAAGTCCTAGTACGTAGAGTACTTTCCCTAGGTATGTGCCCGTTCGTGACTATCGTTGCGTGCATACGGACACGCTTGGTATGTTTACCATACAGGTTTACTAGGGAACCAGAAGGAATTCTAGGCACACGTTTTTGTTCCATCACAGTAACTTTCGGTCTCTTAATAGCTATTTACTTGTTTGCCATGATAAGTAACCTGCTTCCCCGACCCCCCCCGTGTCGCGGACACCATTCTTGGACAGAAGTCCTAGTACGTAGAGTACTTTCCCTAGTATTGCCCGTTCGTGACTATCGTTGCGTGCATACGGACACGCTTGGTTATGTTTACCATACAGGTTACTAGGGAAACCTGCTTGCTCGACCATTGCCCTCCCCGTCGCGGACACCATTCTTGGACAGAAGTCCTAGTACGTAGAGTACTTTCCCTAGGTATGTGCCCGTTCGTGACTATCGTTGCGTGCATACGGACACGCTTGGGTATGTTTACCATACAGGTTTACTAGGAAACCTGCTTGCTCGACCATTGCCCTCCCGTCGCGGACACCATTCTTGGACAGAAGTCCTAGTACGTAGAGTACTTTCCCTAGGTATGTGCCCGTTCGTGACTATCGTTGCGTGCATACGGACACGCTTGGGTATGTTTTACCATACAAGGTTTACTAGGGAACCTGCTTGCTCGACCATTGCCCTCCCGTCGCGGACACCATTCTTGGACAGAAGTCCTAGTACGTAGAGTACTTTCCCTAGGTATGTGCCGTTCGTGACTATCGTTGCGTGCATACGGACACGCTTGGTATGTTTTACCATACAAGTTTACTAGGGAAACCTGCTTGCTCGACCATTGCCCTCCCGTCGCGGACACCATTCTTGACAGAAGTCCTAGTACGTAGAGTACTTTCCCTAGGTATGCCCGTTCGTGACTATCGTTGCGTGCATACGGACACGCTTGGGTATGTTTACCATACAAGGTTTACTAGGGAAACCTGCTTGCTCGACCATTGCCCTCCCGTCGCGGACACCATTCTTGGACAGAAGTCCTAGTACGTAGAGTACTTTCCCTAGGTATGTGCCCGTTCGTGACTATCGTTGCGTGCATACGGACACGCTTGGGTATGTTTACCATACAAGGTTTACTAGGGAAACCTGCTTGCTCGACCATTGCCCTCCCGTCGCGGACACCATTCTTGGACAGAAGTCCTAGTACGTAGAGTACTTTCCCTAGGTATGTGCCCGTTCGTGACTATCGTTGCGTGCATACGGACACGCTTGGGTATGTTTACCATACAAGGTTTACTAGGGAAACCTGCTTGCTCGACCATTGCCCTCCCGTCGCGGACACCATTCTTGGACAGAAGTCCTAGTACGTAGAGTACTTTCCCTAGGTATGTGCCCGTTCGTGACTATCGTTGCGTGCATACGGACACGCTTGGGTATGTTTACCATACAAGGTTTACTAGGGAAACCTGCTTGCTCGACCATTGCCCTCCCGTCGCGGACACCATTCTTGGACAGAAGTCCTAGTACGTAGAGTACTTTCCCTAGGTATGTGCCCGTTCGTGACTATCGTTGCGTGCATACGGACACGCTTGGGTATGTTTACCATACAAGGTTTACTAGGGAAACCTGCTTGCTCGACCATTGCCCTCCCGTCGCGGACACCATTCTTGGACAGAAGTCCTAGTACGTAGAGTACTTTCCCTAGGTATGTGCCCGTTCGTGACTATCGTTGCGTGCATACGGACACGCTTGGGTATGTTTACCATACAAGGTTTACTAGGGAAACCTGCTTGCTCGACCATTGCCCTCCCGTCGCGGACACCATTCTTGGACAGAAGTCCTAGTACGTAGAGTACTTTCCCTAGGTATGTGCCCGTTCGTGACTATCGTTGCGTGCATACGGACACGCTTGGGTATGTTTACCATACAAGGTTTACTAGGGAAACCTGCTTGCTCGACCATTGCCCTCCCGTCGCGGACACCATTCTTGGACAGAAGTCCTAGTACGTAGAGTACTTTCCCTAGGTATGTGCCCGTTCGTGACTATCGTTGCGTGCATACGGACACGCTTGGGTATGTTTACCATACAAGGTTTACTAGGGAAACCTGCTTGCTCGACCATTGCCCTCCCGTCGCGGACACCATTCTTGGACAGAAGTCCTAGTACGTAGAGTACTTTCCCTAGGTATGTGCCCGTTCGTGACTATCGTTGCGTGCATACGGACACGCTTGGGTATGTTTACCATACAAGGTTTACTAGGGAAACCTGCTTGCTCGACCATTGCCCTCCCGTCGCGGACACCATTCTTGGACAGAAGTCCTAGTACGTAGAGTACTTTCCCTAGGTATGTGCCCGTTCGTGACTATCGTTGCGTGCATACGGACACGCTTGGGTATGTTTACCATACAAGGTTTACTAGGGAAACCTGCTTGCTCGACCATTGCCCTCCCGTCGCGGACACCATTCTTGGACAGAAGTCCTAGTACGTAGAGTACTTTCCCTAGGTATGTGCCCGTTCGTGACTATCGTTGCGTGCATACGGACACGCTTGGGTATGTTTACCATACAAGGTTTACTAGGGAAACCTGCTTGCTCGACCATTGCCCTCCCGTCGCGGACACCATTCTTGGACAGAAGTCCTAGTACGTAGAGTACTTTCCCTAGGTATGTGCCCGTTCGTGACTATCGTTGCGTGCATACGGACACGCTTGGGTATGTTTACCATACAAGGTTTACTAGGGAAACCTGCTTGCTCGACCATTGCCCTCCCGTCGCGGACACCATTCTTGGACAGAAGTCCTAGTACGTAGAGTACTTTCCCTAGGTATGTGCCCGTTCGTGACTATCGTTGCGTGCATACGGACACGCTTGGGTATGTTTACCATACAAGGTTTACTAGGGAAACCTGCTTGCTCGACCATTGCCCTCCCGTCGCGGACACCATTCTTGGACAGAAGTCCTAGTACGTAGAGTACTTTCCCTAGGTATGTGCCCGTTCGTGACTATCGTTGCGTGCATACGGACACGCTTGGGTATGTTTACCATACAAGGTTTACTAGGGAAACCTGCTTGCTCGACCATTGCCCTCCCGTCGCGGACACCATTCTTGGACAGAAGTCCTAGTACGTAGAGTACTTTCCCTAGGTATGTGCCCGTTCGTGACTATCGTTGCGTGCATACGGACACGCTTGGGTATGTTTACCATACAAGGTTTACTAGGGAAACCTGCTTGCTCGACCATTGCCCTCCCGTCGCGGACACCATTCTTGGACAGAAGTCCTAGTACGTAGAGTACTTTCCCTAGGTATGTGCCCGTTCGTGACTATCGTTGCGTGCATACGGACACGCTTGGGTATGTTTACCATACAAGGTTTACTAGGGAAACCAGGAAGGAATTCTAGGCACACGTTTGTTCCATCCACAGTAACTTTCGTTCTCTCAAGGTAGCTATTTAACTTGTTTGCCATGATAAGCAACCTGCTTCCCCGACCGTCGCGGACACCATTCTTGGACAGAAGTCCTAGTACGTAGAGTACTTTCCCTAGGTATGTGCCCGTTCGTGACTATCGTTGCGTGCATACGGACACGCTTGGGTATGTTTACCATACAAGGTTTACTAGGGAAACCTGCTTGCTCGACCATTGCCCTCCCGTCGCGGACACCATTCTTGGACAGAAGTCCTAGTACGTAGAGTACTTTCCCTAGGTATGTGCCCGTTCGTGACTATCGTTGCGTGCATACGGACACGCTTGGGTATGTTTACCATACAAGGTTTACTAGGGAAACCTGCTTGCTCGACCATTGCCCTCCCGTCGCGGACACCATTCTTGGACAGAAGTCCTAGTACGTAGAGTACTTTCCCTAGGTATGTGCCCGTTCGTGACTATCGTTGCGTGCATACGGACACGCTTGGGTATGTTTACCATACAAGGTTTACTAGGGAAACCTGCTTGCTCGACCATTGCCCTCCCGTCGCGGACACCATTCTTGGACAGAAGTCCTAGTACGTAGAGTACTTTCCCTAGGTATGTGCCCGTTCGTGACTATCGTTGCGTGCATACGGACACGCTTGGGTATGTTTACCATACAAGGTTTACTAGGGAAACCTGCTTGCTCGACCATTGCCCTCCCGTCGCGGACACCATTCTTGGACAGAAGTCCTAGTACGTAGAGTACTTTCCCTAGGTATGTGCCCGTTCGTGACTATCGTTGCGTGCATACGGACACGCTTGGGTATGTTTACCATACAAGGTTTACTAGGGAAACCTGCTTGCTCGACCATTGCCCTCCCGTCGCGGACACCATTCTTGGACAGAAGTCCTAGTACGTAGAGTACTTTCCCTAGGTATGTGCCCGTTCGTGACTATCGTTGCGTGCATACGGACACGCTTGGGTATGTTTACCATACAAGGTTTACTAGGGAAACCAGGAAGGAATTCTAGGCACACGTTTTGTTCCATCCACAGTAACTTTCGTTCTCTTAAGGTAGCTATTTAACTTGTTTGCCATGATAAGCAACCTGCTTCCCCGACCGTCGCGGACACCATTCTTGGACAGAAGTCCTAGTACGTAGAGTACTTTCCCTAGGTATGTGCCCGTTCGTGACTATCGTTGCGTGCATACGGACACGCTTGGGTATGTTTACCATACAAGGTTTACTAGGGAAACCTGCTTGCTCGACCATTGCCCTCCCGTCGCGGACACCATTCTTGGACAGAAGTCCTAGTACGTAGAGTACTTTCCCTAGGTATGTGCCCGTTCGTGACTATCGTTGCGTGCATACGGACACGCTTGGGTATGTTTACCATACAAGGTTTACTAGGGAAACCTGCTTGCTCGACCATTGCCCTCCCGTCGCGGACACCATTCTTGGACAGAAGTCCTAGTACGTAGAGTACTTTCCCTAGGTATGTGCCCGTTCGTGACTATCGTTGCGTGCATACGGACACGCTTGGGTATGTTTACCATACAAGGTTTACTAGGGAAACCTGCTTGCTCGACCATTGCCCTCCCGTCGCGGACACCATTCTTGGACAGAAGTCCTAGTACGTAGAGTACTTTCCCTAGGTATGTGCCCGTTCGTGACTATCGTTGCGTGCATACGGACACGCTTGGGTATGTTTACCATACAAGGTTTACTAGGGAAACCTGCTTGCTCGACCATTGCCCTCCCGTCGCGGACACCATTCTTGGACAGAAGTCCTAGTACGTAGAGTACTTTCCCTAGGTATGTGCCCGTTCGTGACTATCGTTGCGTGCATACGGACACGCTTGGGTATGTTTACCATACAAGGTTTACTAGGGAAACCTGCTTGCTCGACCATTGCCCTC
Source organism: Anopheles merus (assembly GCF_017562075.2). NCBI lineage: Eukaryota > Metazoa > Arthropoda > Insecta > Diptera > Culicidae > Anopheles > Anopheles merus. Next base: position 85,468 of record NW_024427599.1, on the reverse strand, counting down.
CCGTCGCGGACACCATTCTTGGACAGAAGTCCTAGTACGTAGAGTACTTTCCCTAGGTATGTGCCCGTTCGTGACTATCGTTGCGTGCATACGGACACGCTTGGGTATGTTTACCATACAAGGTTTACTAGGGAAACCAGGAAGGAATTCTAGGCACACGTTTTGTTCCATCCACAGTAACTTTCGTTCTCTTAAGGTAGCTATTTAACTTGTTTGCCATGATAAGCAACCTGCTTCCCCGACCGTCGCGGACACCATTCTTGGACAGAAGTCCTAGTACGTAGAGTACTTTCCCTAGGTATGTGCCCGTTCGTGACTATCGTTGCGTGCATACGGACACGCTTGGGTATGTTTACCATACAAGGTTTACTAGGGAAACCTGCTTGCTCGACCATTGCCCTCCCGTCGCGGACACCATTCTTGGACAGAAGTCCTAGTACGTAGAGTACTTTCCCTAGGTATGTGCCCGTTCGTGACTATCGTTGCGTGCATACGGACACGCTTGGGTATGTTTACCATACAAGGTTTACTAGGGAAACCTGCTTGCTCGACCATTGCCCTCCCGTCGCGGACACCATTCTTGGACAGAAGTCCTAGTACGTAGAGTACTTTCCCTAGGTATGTGCCCGTTCGTGACTATCGTTGCGTGCATACGGACACGCTTGGGTATGTTTACCATACAAGGTTTACTAGGGAAACCTGCTTGCTCGACCATTGCCCTCCCGTCGCGGACACCATTCTTGGACAGAAGTCCTAGTACGTAGAGTACTTTCCCTAGGTATGTGCCCGTTCGTGACTATCGTTGCGTGCATACGGACACGCTTGGGTATGTTTACCATACAAGGTTTACTAGGGAAACCTGCTTGCTCGACCATTGCCCTCCCGTCGCGGACACCATTCTTGGACAGAAGTCCTAGTACGTAGAGTACTTTCCCTAGGTATGTGCCCGTTCGTGACTATCGTTGCGTGCATACGGACACGCTTGGGTATGTTTACCATACAAGGTTTACTAGGGAAACCTGCTTGCTCGACCATTGCCCTCCCGTCGCGGACACCATTCTTGGACAGAAGTCCTAGTACGTAGAGTACTTTCCCTAGGTATGTGCCCGTTCGTGACTATCGTTGCGTGCATACGGACACGCTTGGGTATGTTTACCATACAAGGTTTACTAGGGAAACCAGGAAGGAATTCTAGGCACACGTTTTGTTCCATCCACAGTAACTTTCGTTCTCTTAAGGTAGCTATTTAATTTGTTTGCCATGATAAGTAACCTGCTTCCCCGACCGTCGCGGACACCATTCTTGGACAGAAGTCCTAGTACGTAGAGTACTTTCCCTAGGTATGTGCCCGTTCGTGACTATCGTTGCGTGCATACGGACACGCTTGGGTATGTTTACCATACAAGGTTTACTAGGGAAACCTGCTTGCTCGACCATTGCCCTCCCGTCGCGGACACCATTCTTGGACAGAAGTCCTAGTACGTAGAGTACTTTCCCTAGGTATGTGCCCGTTCGTGACTATCGTTGCGTGCATACGGACACGCTTGGGTATGTTTACCATACAAGGTTTACTAGGGAAACCTGCTTGCTCGACCATTGCCCTCCCGTCGCGGACACCATTCTTGGACAGAAGTCCTAGTACGTAGAGTACTTTCCCTAGGTATGTGCCCGTTCGTGACTATCGTTGCGTGCATACGGACACGCTTGGGTATGTTTACCATACAAGGTTTACTAGGGAAACCTGCTTGCTCGACCATTGCCCTCCCGTCGCGGACACCATTCTTGGACAGAAGTCCTAGTACGTAGAGTACTTTCCCTAGGTATGTGCCCGTTCGTGACTATCGTTGCGTGCATACGGACACGCTTGGGTATGTTTACCATACAAGGTTTACTAGGGAAACCTGCTTGCTCGACCATTGCCCTCCCGTCGCGGACACCATTCTTGGACAGAAGTCCTAGTACGTAGAGTACTTTCCCTAGGTATGTGCCCGTTCGTGACTATCGTTGCGTGCATACGGACACGCTTGGGTATGTTTACCATACAAGGTTTACTAGGGAAACCAGGAAGGAATTCTAGGCACACGTTTTGTTCCATCCACAGTAACTTTCGTTCTCTTAAGGTAGCTATTTAACTTGTTTGCCATGATAAGCAACCTGCTTCCCCGACCGTCGCGGACACCATTCTTGGACAGAAGTCCTAGTACGTAGAGTACTTTCCCTAGGTATGTGCCCGTTCGTGACTATCGTTGCGTGCATACGGACACGCTTGGGTATGTTTACCATACAAGGTTTACTAGGGAAACCTGCTTGCTCGACCATTGCCCTCCCGTCGCGGACACCATTCTTGGACAGAAGTCCTAGTACGTAGAGTACTTTCCCTAGGTATGTGCCCGTTCGTGACTATCGTTGCGTGCATACGGACACGCTTGGGTATGTTTACCATACAAGGTTTACTAGGGAAACCTGCTTGCTCGACCATTGCCCTCCCGTCGCGGACACCATTCTTGGACAGAAGTCCTAGTACGTAGAGTACTTTCCCTAGGTATGTGCCCGTTCGTGACTATCGTTGCGTGCATACGGACACGCTTGGGTATGTTTACCATACAAGGTTTACTAGGGAAACCTGCTTGCTCGACCATTGCCCTCCCGTCGCGGACACCATTCTTGGACAGAAGTCCTAGTACGTAGAGTACTTTCCCTAGGTATGTGCCCGTTCGTGACTATCGTTGCGTGCATACGGACACGCTTGGGTATGTTTACCATACAAGGTTTACTAGGGAAACCTGCTTGCTCGACCATTGCCCTCCCGTCGCGGACACCATTCTTGGACAGAAGTCCTAGTACGTAGAGTACTTTCCCTAGGTATGTGCCCGTTCGTGACTATCGTTGCGTGCATACGGACACGCTTGGGTATGTTTACCATACAAGGTTTACTAGGGAAACCTGCTTGCTCGACCATTGCCCTCCCGTCGCGGACACCATTCTTGGACAGAAGTCCTAGTACGTAGAGTACTTTCCCTAGGTATGTGCCCGTTCGTGACTATCGTTGCGTGCATACGGACACGCTTGGGTATGTTTACCATACAAGGTTTACTAGGGAAACCAGGAAGGAATTCTAGGCACACGTTTTGTTCCATCCACAGTAACTTTCGTTCTCTTAAGGTAGCTATTTAATTGTTTGCCATGATAAGTAACCTGCTTCCCCGACCGTCGCGGACACCATTCTTGGACAGAAGTCCTAGTACGTAGAGTACTTTCCCTAGGTATGTGCCCGTTCGTGACTATCGTTGCGTGCATACGGACACGCTTGGGTATGTTTACCATACAAGGTTTACTAGGGAAACCTGCTTGCTCGACCATTGCCCTCCCGTCGCGGACACCATTCTTGGACAGAAGTCCTAGTACGTAGAGTACTTTCCCTAGGTATGTGCCCGTTCGTGACTATCGTTGCGTGCATACGGACACGCTTGGGTATGTTTACCATACAAGGTTTACTAGGGAAACCTGCTTGCTCGACCATTGCCCTCCCGTCGCGGACACCATTCTTGGACAGAAGTCCTAGTACGTAGAGTACTTTCCCTAGGTATGTGCCCGTTCGTGACTATCGTTGCGTGCATACGGACACGCTTGGGTATGTTTACCATACAAGGTTTACTAGGGAAACCTGCTTGCTCGACCATTGCCCTCCCGTCGCGGACACCATTCTTGGACAGAAGTCCTAGTACGTAGAGTACTTTCCCTAGGTATGTGCCCGTTCGTGACTATCGTTGCGTGCATACGGACACGCTTGGGTATGTTTACCATACAAGGTTTACTAGGGAAACCTGCTTGCTCGACCATTGCCCTCCCGTCGCGGACACCATTCTTGGACAGAAGTCCTAGTACGTAGAGTACTTTCCCTAGGTATGTGCCCGTTCGTGACTATCGTTGCGTGCATACGGACACGCTTGGGTATGTTTACCATACAAGGTTTACTAGGGAAACCTGCTTGCTCGACCATTGCCCTCCCGTCGCGGACACCATTCTTGGACAGAAGTCCTAGTACGTAGAGTACTTTCCCTAGGTATGTGCCCGTTCGTGACTATCGTTGCGTGCATACGGACACGCTTGGGTATGTTTACCATACAAGGTTTACTAGGGAAACCTGCTTGCTCGACCATTGCCCTCCCGTCGCGGACACCATTCTTGGACAGAAGTCCTAGTACGTAGAGTACTTTCCCTAGGTATGTGCCCGTTCGTGACTATCGTTGCGTGCATACGGACACGCTTGGGTATGTTTACCATACAAGGTTTACTAGGGAAACCAGGAAGGAATTCTAGGCACACGTTTTGTTCCATCCACAGTAACTTTCGTTCTCTTAAGGTAGCTATTTAACTTGTTTGCCATGATAAGCAACCTGCTTCCCCGACCGTCGCGGACACCATTCTTGGACAGAAGTCCTAGTACGTAGAGTACTTTCCCTAGGTATGTGCCCGTTCGTGACTATCGTTGCGTGCATACGGACACGCTTGGGTATGTTTACCATACAAGGTTTACTAGGGAAACCTGCTTGCTCGACCATTGCCCTCCCGTCGCGGACACCATTCTTGGACAGAAGTCCTAGTACGTAGCGTTCTTTATTGTACTTGATCAGTTTGTATTGCCTTCGCTTTGTTCCATCGACACTTGCTACTGCTCACTAAGGGGTTTTTGTTTGTGATGTGTACGATAAGCCACCGTCTATCCTATCCGGCACTTTATCAACACTTTTCACCCAAGTCATAGGAACGTAGTGTACTTTCCCTGATCGGTACACAATTTTGGTGCACGGCTATCCTGACCGGCAACTTGTACCAACATGGACATCCATGAACGCGTACGCTCGGGCTGCGCCCTCCGTGTTGTACTTTCCCTGATCGGTACACAATTTTGGTGCACGGCTATCCTGACCGGCAACTTGTACCAACATGGACATCCATGAACGCGTACGCTCGGGCTGCGCCCTCCGTGTTGTACTTTCCCTGATCGGTACACAATTTTGGTGCACGGCTATCCTGACCGGCAACTTGTACCAACATGGACATCCATGAACGCGTACGCTCGGGCTGCGCCCTCCGTGTTGTACTTTCCCTGATCGGTACACAATTTTGGTGCACGGCTATCCTGACCGGCAACTTGTACCAACATGGACATCCATGAACGCGTACGCTCGGGCTGCGCCCTCCGTGTTGTACTTTCCCTGATCGGTACACATTTTGGTGCACGGCTATCCTGACCGGCCCTAAATCGTCACTTTTCGTCCATAACCTAGGAACGTCGTGTAGGTTTCATCATTTTTATGTTTGATTCGGTTAATATTTTGAAAAATACGCTAAGTCCCAGAAATCTGAACTCGAATACTTCCTCCATGTTGCGCCAAAAGCTACTGACCAACGCCTAGCTTGAGACCCATTTATAGTTTAATTTCCATTAATAGTTTTGAAAAATA
>NW_024427599.1:72500-75000 GCF_017562075.2 Anopheles merus | reverse complement strand
AAGCTGCGCGACGAATGTACTACGTGATCACCTACCCTGATAGCCCCATACTGTATCCTCTGATGAGAACTGACCATGATAAACTCGGTCTTGGTCGGGGCTATCTTTAATCCGTTGTCGGTCATCCATCTGTCGATGATGCGAATCTGGCTGGAAACGAGAATTTCAATATCATCAACACAATTACCTTCCACCAACAATACTATATCATCTGCATAGCCGACAATACGAGCGCCTTCCACCATTGTAACTCGTAAGACTCCGTCGTACATTAGATTCCATAACGTTGGGCCAAGTACCGAGCCTTGAGGTACACCCGATGTGACTGCAATCTCTGCCGGTCCATCTGTGGTATCATACATCAGCACACGATTCCTAAAATAATCACCAATGATATCATAAAGATACTTAGGAGTGTTAATTCTCTGTAAAGCATTTGCTATCGCCAACCATGAAGCACTGTTAAAAGCATTAGTAACATCTAATGTAACAACTGCACAATACCGACCACTATATCTGTTTCTACTTCTAGCAACAGAAACAACGTCCACTACCCTTTGAATCGCATCAACTGTTGATCGACGGCTTCTGAAACCAAACTGGTCGTCAGACAGTCCGTTGACCTCCTCAATGTGCGCGTTCAACCTTTGCACAATGATGCGTTCAAGACCTTTACCTGCCCCGTCCAGTAGACAAATGGGACGAACTGAACCCGGTTCCCCTGGCGGTTTATTCGGCTTCGGTATTAACACCAACCTCTGCCGTTTCCACTCGTCGGGGAACTTCGCGTTCTCTAAACAACCTTGATATACCCTGCAAAAAGCATCAGTTGCAGATTCCATACCAACTTTCAGCGCCTCATTTGGGATACCATCTGGTCCCGGCGCCTTCTTGTTAGGTAATCGTCTAGCAACTGCAAGAATCTCATCATTAGTAACCCTGTCAAACTCTCGTGGCTGATCCATGCGGTAATCAGGCCACACCGTATGTGGGTGAGTAAGAAAAAGCTCGCTCACCACATCCCTAAACTCCTGTAATGTCATAGTTCGTGGCCCAATTGAACCCTCGGCCACTTTCTTGAACGTATGATATACTATACCAAATGATGCGTTGTCCGCTGTTCCCAGGAACTCTTTCCACTTCCTCTGCCGGGTGTGCTTGATCACTCGCTTGAGGGCATTCCGTGCCACCTTGAACTCGTCCCTAAAAGTAGAATAGAGAACAGTATTATAAGCTCTTTGTGCTAATCGATCGCGGTGTTTGCACTCTTTTCGAAGTGCCTCAATCTCTAAAGTCCACCAAAATGCACTCTTGTTAGGAGTGTACCTCTTACGTTTGGTCATCGTCGCATTACACGCCGTGACCAATATGCGCATTAAATCCTCGCTTGTTGTGACCTCGGTCTCAAAAGCGGCTTGCATCATAACCTCGAATATATCTTTGTTAAAATACTTAATGCTCCATCCCGTTATGGGTCGGGATAAGTTACGCACACTTTGCATCTCGAGATCTATTCGTATCGCACGATGATCCGAGTTCATATAACTTGATAAAACCTCCCACTTAAATGATCTTGCCACTAACCTGCTTGCAAAAGTAAGATCAACCACTGATGTACGGCCAGGTCCAACATAAGTTGGCTCAATGCCATCGTTCAACAGGATTGCGTCAAGCTGCGCAAAGGTAGACAAAACCAACTCACCCCTTCGTTTCTGGGTTTCTCCGCGCTCGCCAAGTTGGTTGTTCCAACTGATTGACCAAGCGTTGAAGTCCCCCCCGATAACGAACTTGTGGATACCGGTTAGAGCCAATACCGTGTTATCCAACATGACCTGAAACTCTTCCATGCTATATCTAGGTGGCGCGTAAACGCTAACCACTCGCATATCCCCTATGTCCACAATCATTAAACCCTTCAGACCCTTATTGACTATCTTAACTGGTAAGTCAGCGTTAACCACCACTGCTGCCGTATTATCGTCATTACGTAAAACTTTGACGTTGGTTGTTGCTAGATACGGATCTGCAATCAACACTATATCAGCAGACTCTTCCCTTATCGTTTGCCACATTAATTGAAATGCGGCATAACTATGATTCTGGTTATGTTGTAGTAACCTAACCATTATGATCTAATCGTTCGCCTTCTGGGACACATGTAACTGCCCGTTGCGTGAGGGTTCTGTGACCTCGTACCGCAATCCAAACACTTAACCGTGTTGGTACAGGCTTGTTTCTTGTGCCCACTCAAACCGCATTTCCAGCACAGATTACTTCTGTCTGGTTCCCTACAATGATAGCTCGTATGACCTATCTTCCAACACTTATAACATTTCTGTTCCTCCATAACCTCTCGGATATGGCATATCGACCAGCCGACTTTCAGCTTTCCCAAATTAAGGAAGCTTTGAAAGTCTGGCAGCGATACGTTGATCCGTGCCCACTGCGTACCGGCCGCGCGGCCCTTCTTCATTTTGATACGATCTAACTCTATCTCAAT
>NW_024427599.1:62500-67500 GCF_017562075.2 Anopheles merus | reverse complement strand
ATTAATGTACGTCCCAGATAGTGACGATCTCTGGGAGGAAGAACCTTAAGGAACTCCCCGCACATATCAAGACTTATAGGTGAGAACGGCCAATCACCTATTTCTCTTAGTAAAACTCACAACTCATTCCTTGGGTTTGGAAGTGTCCATGTCGGTGCCGAGTACAAGTTACCGCGTTCAAAGTTTGGTAAGCAGCGCACTCGACCTCCAACATAACACTTCACGTCTTGATATGCTCTCTACAAAAGCGTGTGCCTATGTAGGTACAAATTAATGTACGTCCCAGATAGTGACGATCTCTGGGAGGAAGAACCTTAAGGAACTCCCCGCACATATCAAGAATTATAGGTAACGCTGCCAATTACCTGTTGCTCTTAGTAAAACTCACAACTCATTCCTTGGGTTTGGAAGTGTCCATGTCGGTGCCGAGTACAAGTTACCGCGTTCAAAGTTTGGTAAGCAGCGCACTCGACCTCCAAAATAACACTTCACGTCTTGATATGCTCTCTACAAAAGCGTGTGCCTATGTAGGTACAAATTAATGTACGTCCCAGATAGTGACGATCTCTGGGAGGAAGAACCTTAAGGAACTCCCCGCACATATCAAGACTTATAGGTGAGAACGGCCAATCACCTATTTCTCTTAGTAAAACTCACAACTCATTCCTTGGGTTTGGAAGTGTCCATGTCGGTGCCGAGTACAAGTTACCGCGTTCAAAGTTTGGTAAGCAGCGCACTCGACCTCCAACATAACACTTCACGTCTTGATATGCTCTCTACAAAAGCGTGTGCCTATGTAGGTACAAATGAATGTACGTCCCAGATAGTGACGATCTCTGGGAGGAAGAACCTTAAGGAACTCCCCGCACATATCAAGAATTATAGGTAACGCTGCCAATTACCTGTTTCTCTTAGTAAAACTCACAACTCATTCCTTGGGTTTGGAAGTGTCCATGTCGGTGCCGAGTACAAGTTACCGCGTTCAAAGTTTGGTAAGCAGCGCACTCAACCTCCAACATAACCCTTCACGTCTTGATATGCTCTCTACAAAAGCGTGCGCTAATGCAGGTACAAATTAATGTACGTCCCAGATAGTGACGATCTCTGGGAGGAAGAACCTTAAGGAACTCCCCGCACATATCAAGACTTATAGGTGAGAACGGCCAATCACCTATTTCTCTTAGTAAAACTCACAACTCATTCCTTGGGTTTGGAAGTGTCCATGTCGGTGCCGAGTACAAGTTACCGCGTTCAAAGTTTGGTAAGCAGCGCACTCAACCTCCAACATAACCCTTCACGTCTTGATATGCTCTCTACAAAAGCGTGTGCCTATGTAGGTACAAATTAATGTACGTCCCAGATAGTGACGATCTCTGGGAGGAAGAACCTTAAGGAACTCCCCGCACATATCAAGACTTATAGGTGAGAACGGCCAATCACCTGTCTCTCTGCGAGACGTGTATAAAACACTGAATATAACTCACAACTTAACCCGTAAGTAGGGAAGTGTCCATGTCGGCGCCGAGTGCAAGTTACCGCGTTCAAAGTTTGGTAAGCAGCGCACTCGACCTCCAACATAACCTTTCCCCGTCTTGATATGCTCTCTACAAAAGCGTGCGCTAATGCAGGTACAAATGAATGTACGTCCCGGATAATGACGATCTCTGGGAGGAAGAACCTTAAGGAACTCCCCGCACATATCAAGACCAATAGTTAAGAACGGCCAAGCACCAGTTAGGGAGTGCGTGTAGGCGCCGAGTACAAGTTACCGCGTTCAAAGTTTGGTATGCAACGCACTCGACCACCAACACAACACGTCCCGTCTTGATATGCTCTCTACATAAGCTTACGCAAATGCAGGTACAAATGAATGTACGTCCCGGATAGTGACGATCTCCGGGAGAGAGAACCTTAAGGAACTCCCCGCACATATCAAGACTGAGGTTTTGCCGTGCATGTCAGCGCCGAGTGCAAGTTACCGCGTTCAAAGTTTGGTAAGCAGCGCACTCGACCTCCAACATAACACTCCAACCTCGTTATAACTCATTATAACCACGTTAATGATCCTTCCGCAGGTTCACCTACGGAAACCTTGTTACGACTTTTACTTCCTCTAAATCATCAAGTTCGGTCAACTTCGGCCGTGCCAACTGCAACTCACGAAGGAATCGCGGAAGGTGTGCCTCCAGAGACCTCACTAAATAATCCATCGGTAGTAGCGACGGGCGGTGTGTACAAAGGGCAGGGACGTAATCAGCGCTAGCTAATGACTAGCACTTACTAGAAATTCCAGGTTCATGGGGACCATTGCAGTCCCCAATCCCTACTAAATGAGCATTTGGGTGATTTCCCGTTCCTCTCGGAATGGGGGCGCCATAAGGCGAGAACACGCTGCTGCTCACATTGTAGCACGCGTGCAGCCCAGAACATCTAAGGGCATCACGGACCTGTTATCGCTCAATCTCATCTTGCTAAACACAAGTTGTCCCGCTAAGCAGGGCAAACTAAGTGACGGGCACCCGTGAGGACACCCGCCACTCCTAACGTCAGGTGCGCCCGGAGGCACACTACTGACAGCGTTCTAGTTAGCTTGACTGAGTCGCGTTCGTTATCGGAATTAACCAGACAAATCATTCCACGAACTAAGAACGGCCATGCACCACTACCCTTAAGTTTGAGAAAGAGCTATCAATCTGTCTTACCTCAATAAGTTCGGACCTGGTAAGTTTTCCCGTGTTGAGTCAAATTAAGCCGCAAGCTCCACTTCTTTTTTTTTTTTTTTTTTTTTTAAATTCTTCAAGAGTTCTTTATTGAGGACCATTGTTTCCCGAAAGAACCCCGCTCCTACCGGCGGGGGGTTACCACTAACGGATTTCCCCCCGCCGGGAATTCCGCCCGTTTGGGCCTTTCTCTTTATTTATTTGAATTCAAAAAACTTTTTTTTTTTCACTATTTTTCCTTTCGTGAAAGGTTTTCGTTGCCGCCTTTTTAACATTAAATATGTTCCGGTAACCGTTGTCCTTGTCCTAATCCTTGCAGGTTTCGCCGTATCATCACAGAGCTGCGTCAGCGCGCGGACACGTTCGCCGATGTTACGGCAGCTCGCTCGTCTTCGGTGAGGCCAGATCGTCGCTCGGCCAGCTGGGAACTCGGCAGCTCATCCCGCGGGGGAGGCTGAGCCTCGACCTCCGCTTGCCGTTGCTCCAGCCGCCGCTGCCTCTCTCTCTGCCGCCGATTGATGCGACGCCGCTCCAATTCCGCTGCAGATGCTGGTAGTCGCTCGCGTCGCTGGCGACCCTGCGGAACAGCTCCTAGCACTCCGGCCCGACGCCTTTCCCGGTATTGGAGCTGCATAAAGTTACGCCGCAGTCGCCGCATCTCCAACGTGCGTGGGGAGGGAGGCAATCCCCGGCTGCGCGGGGGGATTGGCGGTTCTGGAGGGCTGACCTCCTCCTCCTCAACCTCCCCTGTTGACTCCGCTGCGTCGTTGGCCGCTGCGTCATTGGCCGCTGCGCGTGCCAAAATTGCAGGGACGACCTCGTTCTCGCCGAGCCGCTCCTGCCGACGCCGCTGCCGCATTCGCCGGGCGCTGCGGTTGCGCACCTCCCGTCGCCTCAGCAGTCTCCGCTCTGCCTCCGCCATGTCCACGGGCGGGCTGGCTGCTGGATCTGGCTGAGCAGCCTCAGCGACTGCCAAGGTGAGCTGCTCCTGCCGCCAGTCCTCCTGCAGCACGGAGAGGATCCGCCGAGCCGCTTGCTGGATGCGGTCCCACGACTCAGCGCTCTCCAGCAGACGACTGCCGATGTTGTCCTCGTCGACGCCGTTCAGTAGTTCCGCCCGAACATCCGCGAAGCGGGGACACACAAAGAGTACGTGGGCCACCGACTCGACCGACCCTGCGCACCTGGGACAGTCCGGGGATGGAGCGAACCCGAACACGTGCAGGAACTCGTGGACGAAGGCGTGTCCACTGAGAACCTGCGAGAGGTAGAAATCTACCTCTCCGTGTTTCCGCCCCGTCCACAGGCGCACGTCTGGCACTTGTCGGTGGGCCCAACGTACATAGCGGCTGGTGTTCTGCGCCGCCTCGTCGTCCCACTGTTGCTGCCACAGCTGCTGTGATGCCTCCTTCTCCTCCTGGCGAATCGCCTCTCGACTGCTGTCCGGGCTCAACTGCAGTCGGTTGTAGCAGCGGGCGTCTTCCTTCACCAGGAGGTGGTAGGGCAGTTCTCCGGCCAAAACCACCGCTACCTCGCAGCTGGTGGAGTGGAAGGCGCTCGTGATGCCCTGGGCCAGGGGCCGTTGCACGCGGTCCAAAATCCGCCTGCACCACTGCAAGTCCGCGGCTTCTGCCCAGACGGGTGCGCCGTAGCGGATGATGGACGCGGCCACTGCGGCGAGCAGCTTCCGCTTGCTCACTTGGGGGCCGCTGTGGTTGCGCATGACGCCACGCAACGCTCGCACCACACGGAGGGCCTTGTCCGCGACCATCTCGACGTGTGGGCGCCACGACAGGTGGTCGTGAAGCATGACCCCCAAGTAGCGGATCGACCGCTTCGAGCGCACTTCCACTCCACAGATGTTGACTGGTATGTTTCTATACCCGCTGCGTTTGCTCGACACCATCAGCAGCTCCGTTTTCTCCGGTGCCAAGGAGAGATGGTGCTGCATCATCCAGCTGTTGACTGCTACCACGGCTTCCTCCGCGATCGCTGCTGCGTGCTCCGGTGTTGTCCCCGCTGCCAGGATCGCAAGATCGTCGGCGAATCCCACGATGGAGGCGCCCTCAGGGAGCTCTACGGCTAGCACGCCGTCGTACATAATGTTCCACAATGTGGGGCCCAATATGGACCCCTGTGGAACACCTGCCGATACTCGGCGGGTAACCGGCCCGTCCGCCGTGTCGTACGTGAGCTCCCTGTCGGCGAAGTAGTCCTGCAGTATGCGGCACAACTGCACGGGGACTCCCTTCGCCTGGAGCGCCTCGGCGATGCTCTGCC
>NW_024427599.1:12500-57500 GCF_017562075.2 Anopheles merus | reverse complement strand
AGACATTGCTAACGGCTACTCTGCACTTCGCGGACCTGCTTACTCTGTGACGGGAGACTTGCTAGCGGCTTCTCTGCACTACTGGGCTACCACCTTGTGACGGGAGACATTGCTAGCGGTCACTCTGCACTAGTGGTAGAACACCACCGTGATACGGGAGACATTGCTAACGGTCACTCTGCACAGGTGCCAATACCACCTTGTGACGGGAAACATTGCTAGAAACCGATCGGCATCTCTGCGCGATTACTTGAACACACCCCCAACTTAGTCAACTGTTAAACTTTTTCGTAATCACGGCGGGACACATTGCTCGAGCTCTAACGGACCTCTGCACGCATGAAACATGGTGGCGGGAATCATTGCTAGAACCGAACGGCGCCTCTGCGCGATGTACAAGCTCAACAGGAACCTCGTATCGGCTGCCGAGCCGGAGCTCGAACAACTTGGACTATCACCTCTAATTATATCAACTCACACCTCCCCCGAGGGTTCCGCAGAATTGCTTCTGGGTCCCCTTATCGTTAATTGCGATTCGTGTTTGCATTACACTACATTGAGCTATTCCAACTTGTTTATCCGCATGGCGAACATTTGCTGCATAGAACATTTAAGTTCCACTTTGCTCTCCCCTACGTGGGTCTGAGCTTCGCTCTCAGGGAAAGTTATGCCACATTTGGTAAGGGAAACCCGGTTTCATCACGCTATTTTACCTGCACCATGACCCCAGACACATTTGTTCAATGGATTAGATCCAAGGAACGCCGACAAACCATGCACCACTACCCTTAATAGCTCATCGAGCTTAGCGTGAATCCTTCGAGTTTCCCTAAAAAGTTCGATTGGTCTTGCAGTGTTTAAAGACAACGAAGCTTAGTTTCAAGCATGCATTTAATATACGCTTACGAAAACCTCTTAAACTGTTACGACTTTTATGCTTGAAACCATCACGACGAAGTCTTAGGGTCCGTAGACCCGTGATGTACCGCTCCAGGGAGCTTTTTGAAAGGTTGGGTAGGTCCTTTCAGGGTCCGTAGACCCTCTACGCTGCCAGTTCTCAGCGTAAGAGTACAGCAAACTAGCCAGCTACTGTCTCTTCATGGGTCCGAAGACCCAAAAATATATTTGCTACTGACCACCTTAAGCGATGCTGGGGTGTCTGTAATTTTCGAGATTTTGTCCCCGGGACACCTAGTCCGGGGCATAAGCCGTGTACTACAAGGCCTAATTTTACTCTAATATACGCATATCAACTCGAAATCATAGGTTAAGATCATCGGCAGACACCACCAGACACCACTTTTGCTTCATAAGTTCGGACTATGGTCATACGACGAACTAAATCGGGGAGGGGACGTATGACCCAAATGGGGGCCGAAATGACCCACCGACACCTCAAACCATGCTCCTACGACAAAATAGAGGTAAAAACTACGATTTGGTGAAATTTTCATTTTTGACCTCGGAGCAAGGTACCCTCCCTATAGTAGGCAATGAACAAATGATCATGTTCCCAGGAGGGCAAAAGTTGGGAACTCGAGAGGAAAGCGCTAATGGCGCGCCTTACCTAGGGGCCCGTAGAGTAAAAAGGGTACCCCCAAAAAAGTTGTTGTTTGACGTTCTGGTTTCACTTTTCATCATCTAAAATGCGTTTTCTACACGTTTTCAGTGATTTTGGCGAAAAAAAATTTTTTGACTACTCGAGCTCTCCGGCCCGTTCGGTGACCATTTTTTGACAAAAGCTAGGGAGCTGCCCCTAGGTTTGGGGTGTCACAAAATTTTGAAAAGTGGTCAAAAAACCACTATCCAGAATCGGATGTAGAATCATTAGACGAACTTAAAATTGTTCTACGACCCATGTCTGCGACGTTTAGTTTTCGAGTTATGGCCCGCCGTAGGTCTGACGGAGAACTTTTGCTAAGCGCACTTTGATGTTTGTATGAAAAAGTACCCTACCTAGGGACGCGTAGAGCAAATTGGTACCCCCGGGCATGTTGTCGGTTGACTTTCTGGTTGCACTTTTCATCATCTAGGGTGTGTTTCTGACACGTTTTGAGGGTTTTTAGCGAAAAAAATTTTTTTGACTACTCGAGCTCTCCGGCCCGTTCGGTGCACTTTTTTGCAAAAAGCTAGGGAGCTGTCCCTAGGTTCGGGGTGTCACAAAATGATGAAAAGTGGTCAAAAAACCACTATCCAGAATCGGATAGAGAATGATTAGACGAGCTTAAAATTGTTCTACGACCCATGTCTGCGACGTTTAGTATTCGAGTTATGGCCCGCCGTAGGTCTGACCGAGCAATTTTTGTTCCGCGCACTTTGTGCACCGTGCACATTGATGTTTGTATGAAAAAGTACCCTACCTAGGGACGCGTAGAGCAAATTGGTACCCCCGGGCATGTTGTCGGTTGACTTTCTGGTTGCACTTTTCATCATCTAGGGTGTGTTTCTGACACGTTTTGAGGGTTTTTAGCGAAAAAAATTTTTTTGACTACTCGAGCTCTCCGGCCCGTTCGGTGCACTTTTTTGCAAAAAGCTAGGGAGCTGTCCCTAGGTTCGGGGTGTCACAAAATGATGAAAAGTGGTCAAAAAACCACTATCCAGAATCGGATAGAGAATGATTAGACGAGCTTAAAATTGTTCTACGACCCATGTCTGCGACGTTTAGTATTCGAGTTATGGCCCGCCGTAGGTCTGACCGAGCAATTTTTGTTCCGCGCACTTTGTGCACCGTGCACATTGATGTTTGTATGAAAAAGTACCCTACCTAGGGACGCGTAGAGCAAATTGGTACCCCCGGGCATGTTGTCGGTTGACTTTCTGGTTGCACTTTTCATCATCTAGGGTGTGTTTCTGACACGTTTTGAGGGTTTTTAGCGAAAAAAATTTTTTTGACTACTCGAGCTCTCCGGCCCGTTCGGTGCACTTTTTTGCAAAAAGCTAGGGAGCTGTCCCTAGGTTCGGGGTGTCACAAAATGATGAAAAGTGGTCAAAAAACCACTATCCAGAATCGGATAGAGAATGATTAGACGAGCTTAAAATTGTTCTACGACCCATGTCTGCGACGTTTAGTATTCGAGTTATGGCCCGCCGTAGGTCTGACCGAGCAATTTTTGTTCCGCGCACTTTGTGCACCGTGCACATTGATGTTTGTATGAAAAAGTACCCTACCTAGGGACGCGTAGAGCAAATTGGTACCCCCGGGCATGTTGTCGGTTGACTTTCTGGTTGCACTTTTCATCATCTAGGGTGTGTTTCTGACACGTTTTGAGGGTTTTTAGCGAAAAAAATTTTTTTGACTACTCGAGCTCTCCGGCCCGTTCGGTGCACTTTTTTGCAAAAAGCTAGGGAGCTGTCCCTAGGTTCGGGGTGTCACAAAATGATGAAAAGTGGTCAAAAAACCACTATCCAGAATCGGATAGAGAATGATTAGACGAGCTTAAAATTGTTCTACGACCCATGTCTGCGACGTTTAGTATTCGAGTTATGGCCCGCCGTAGGTCTGACCGAGCAATTTTTGTTCCGCGCACTTTGTGCACCGTGCACATTGATGTTTGTATGAAAAAGTACCCTACCTAGGGACGCGTAGAGCAAATTGGTACCCCCGGGCATGTTGTCGGTTGACTTTCTGGTTGCACTTTTCATCATCTAGGGTGTGTTTCTGACACGTTTTGAGGGTTTTTAGCGAAAAAAATTTTTTTGACTACTCGAGCTCTCCGGCCCGTTCGGTGCACTTTTTTGCAAAAAGCTAGGGAGCTGTCCCTAGGTTCGGGGTGTCACAAAATGATGAAAAGTGGTCAAAAAACCACTATCCAGAATCGGATAGAGAATGATTAGACGAGCTTAAAATTGTTCTACGACCCATGTCTGCGACGTTTAGTATTCGAGTTATGGCCCGCCGTAGGTCTGACCGAGCAATTTTTGTTCCGCGCACTTTGTGCACCGTGCACATTGATGTTTGTATGAAAAAGTACCCTACCTAGGGACGCGTAGAGCAAATTGGTACCCCCGGGCATGTTGTCGGTTGACTTTCTGGTTGCACTTTTCATCATCTAGGGTGTGTTTCTGACACGTTTTGAGGGTTTTTAGCGAAAAAAATTTTTTTGACTACTCGAGCTCTCCGGCCCGTTCGGTGCACTTTTTTGCAAAAAGCTAGGGAGCTGTCCCTAGGTTCGGGGTGTCACAAAATGATGAAAAGTGGTCAAAAAACCACTATCCAGAATCGGATAGAGAATGATTAGACGAGCTTAAAATTGTTCTACGACCCATGTCTGCGACGTTTAGTATTCGAGTTATGGCCCGCCGTAGGTCTGACCGAGCAATTTTTGTTCCGCGCACTTTGTGCACCGTGCACATTGATGTTTGTATGAAAAAGTACCCTACCTAGGGACGCGTAGAGCAAATTGGTACCCCCGGGCATGTTGTCGGTTGACTTTCTGGTTGCACTTTTCATCATCTAGGGTGTGTTTCTGACACGTTTTGAGGGTTTTTAGCGAAAAAAATTTTTTTGACTACTCGAGCTCTCCGGCCCGTTCGGTGCACTTTTTTGCAAAAAGCTAGGGAGCTGTCCCTAGGTTCGGGGTGTCACAAAATGATGAAAAGTGGTCAAAAAACCACTATCCAGAATCGGATAGAGAATGATTAGACGAGCTTAAAATTGTTCTACGACCCATGTCTGCGACGTTTAGTATTCGAGTTATGGCCCGCCGTAGGTCTGACCGAGCAATTTTTGTTCCGCGCACTTTGTGCACCGTGCACATTGATGTTTGTATGAAAAAGTACCCTACCTAGGGACGCGTAGAGCAAATTGGTACCCCCGGGCATGTTGTCGGTTGACTTTCTGGTTGCACTTTTCATCATCTAGGGTGTGTTTCTGACACGTTTTGAGGGTTTTTAGCGAAAAAAATTTTTTTGACTACTCGAGCTCTCCGGCCCGTTCGGTGCACTTTTTTGCAAAAAGCTAGGGAGCTGTCCCTAGGTTCGGGGTGTCACAAAATGATGAAAAGTGGTCAAAAAACCACTATCCAGAATCGGATAGAGAATGATTAGACGAGCTTAAAATTGTTCTACGACCCATGTCTGCGACGTTTAGTATTCGAGTTATGGCCCGCCGTAGGTCTGACCGAGCAATTTTTGTTCCGCGCACTTTGTGCACCGTGCACATTGATGTTTGTATGAAAAAGTACCCTACCTAGGGACGCGTAGAGCAAATTGGTACCCCCGGGCATGTTGTCGGTTGACTTTCTGGTTGCACTTTTCATCATCTAGGGTGTGTTTCTGACACGTTTTGAGGGTTTTTAGCGAAAAAAATTTTTTTGACTACTCGAGCTCTCCGGCCCGTTCGGTGCACTTTTTTGCAAAAAGCTAGGGAGCTGTCCCTAGGTTCGGGGTGTCACAAAATGATGAAAAGTGGTCAAAAAACCACTATCCAGAATCGGATAGAGAATGATTAGACGAGCTTAAAATTGTTCTACGACCCATGTCTGCGACGTTTAGTATTCGAGTTATGGCCCGCCGTAGGTCTGACCGAGCAATTTTTGTTCCGCGCACTTTGTGCACCGTGCACATTGATGTTTGTATGAAAAAGTACCCTACCTAGGGACGCGTAGAGCAAATTGGTACCCCCGGGCATGTTGTCGGTTGACTTTCTGGTTGCACTTTTCATCATCTAGGGTGTGTTTCTGACACGTTTTGAGGGTTTTTAGCGAAAAAAATTTTTTTGACTACTCGAGCTCTCCGGCCCGTTCGGTGCACTTTTTTGCAAAAAGCTAGGGAGCTGTCCCTAGGTTCGGGGTGTCACAAAATGATGAAAAGTGGTCAAAAAACCACTATCCAGAATCGGATAGAGAATGATTAGACGAGCTTAAAATTGTTCTACGACCCATGTCTGCGACGTTTAGTATTCGAGTTATGGCCCGCCGTAGGTCTGACCGAGCAATTTTTGTTCCGCGCACTTTGTGCACCGTGCACATTGATGTTTGTATGAAAAAGTACCCTACCTAGGGACGCGTAGAGCAAATTGGTACCCCCGGGCATGTTGTCGGTTGACTTTCTGGTTGCACTTTTCATCATCTAGGGTGTGTTTCTGACACGTTTTGAGGGTTTTTAGCGAAAAAAATTTTTTGACTACTCGAGCTCTCCGGCCCGTTCGGTGCACTTTTTTGCAAAAAGCTAGGGAGCTGTCCCTAGGTTCGGGGTGTCACAAAATGATGAAAAGTGGTCAAAAAACCACTATCCAGAATCGGATAGAGAATGATTAGACGAGCTTAAAATTGTTCTACGACCCATGTCTGCGACGTTTAGTATTCGAGTTATGGCCCGCCGTAGGTCTGACCGAGCAATTTTTGTTCCGCGCACTTTGTGCACCGTGCACATTGATGTTTGTATGAAAAAGTACCCTACCTAGGGACGCGTAGAGCAAATTGGTACCCCGGGCATGTTGTCGGTTGACTTTCTGGTTGCACTTTTCATCATCTAGGGTGTGTTTCTGACACGTTTTGAGGGTTTTTAGCGAAAAAAATTTTTTTGACTACTCGAGCTCTCCGGCCCGTTCGGTGCACTTTTTTGCAAAAAGCTAGGGAGCTGTCCCTAGGTTCGGGGTGTCACAAAATGATGAAAAGTGGTCAAAAAACCACTATCCAGAATCGGATAGAGAATGATTAGACGAGCTTAAAATTGTTCTACGACCCATGTCTGCGACGTTTAGTATTCGAGTTATGGCCCGCCGTAGGTCTGACCGAGCAATTTTTGTTCCGCGCACTTTGTGCACCGTGCACATTGATGTTTGTATGAAAAAGTACCCTACCTAGGGACGCGTAGAGCAAATTGGTACCCCCGGGCATGTTGTCGGTTGACTTTCTGGTTGCACTTTTCATCATCTAGGGTGTGTTTCTGACACGTTTTGAGGGTTTTTAGCGAAAAAAATTTTTTTGACTACTCGAGCTCTCCGGCCCGTTCGGTGCACTTTTTTGCAAAAAGCTAGGGAGCTGTCCCTAGGTTCGGGGTGTCACAAAATGATGAAAAGTGGTCAAAAAACCACTATCCAGAATCGGATAGAGAATGATTAGACGAGCTTAAAATTGTTCTACGACCCATGTCTGCGACGTTTAGTATTCGAGTTATGGCCCGCCGTAGGTCTGACCGAGCAATTTTTGTTCCGCGCACTTTGTGCACCGTGCACATTGATGTTTGTATGAAAAAGTACCCTACCTAGGGACGCGTAGAGCAAATTGGTACCCCCGGGCATGTTGTCGGTTGACTTTCTGGTTGCACTTTTCATCATCTAGGGTGTGTTTCTGACACGTTTTGAGGGTTTTTAGCGAAAAAAATTTTTTGACTACTCGAGCTCTCCGGCCCGTTCGGTGCACTTTTTTGCAAAAAGCTAGGGAGCTGTCCCTAGGTTCGGGGTGTCACAAAATGATGAAAAGTGGTCAAAAAACCACTATCCAGAATCGGATAGAGAATGATTAGACGAGCTTAAAATTGTTCTACGACCCATGTCTGCGACGTTTAGTATTCGAGTTATGGCCCGCCGTAGGTCTGACCGAGCAATTTTGTACTGAAATGTATGGCGGATATATTATTACTCAAACAACATTGCCTTGTATCGTGTCCTACTTGGTCGGCACGGTAAGTATCGACTATAACAAGATTAAATGGATTGAGTGATAACATTTTAAGCCCATTTCCTAAGCCGTGCACCAAAATTGTGTACCGATCAGGGAAAGTACACTACGTACGCGTTCATGGATGTCCATGTTGGTACAAGTTGCCGGTCAGGATAGCCGTGCACCAAAATTGTGTACCGATCAGGGAAAGTACAACACGGAGGGCGCAGCCCGAGCGTACGCGTTCATGGATGTCCATGTTGGTACACATGCACCAAAATTGTGTACCGATCAGGGAAAGTACAACACGGAGGGCGCAGCCCGAGCGTACGCGTTCATGGATGTCCATGTTGGTACACATGCACCAAAATTGTGTACCGATCAGGGAAAGTACAACACGGAGGGCGCAGCCCGAGCGTACGCGTTCATGGATGTCCATGTTGGTACACATGCACCAAAATTGTGTACCGATCAGGGAAAGTACACTACGTACGCGTTCATGGATGTCCATGTTGGTACAAGTTGCCGGTCAGGATAGCCGTGCACCAAAATTGTGTACCGATCAGGGAAAGTACAACACGGAGGGCGCAGCCCGAGCGTACGCGTTCATGGATGTCCATGTTGGTACACATGCACCAAAATTGTGTACCGATCAGGGAAAGTACAACACGGAGGGCGCAGCCCGAGCGTACGCGTTCATGGATGTCCATGTTGGTACACATGCACCAAAATTGTGTACCGATCAGGGAAAGTACAACACGGAGGGCGCAGCCCGAGCGTACGCGTTCATGGATGTCCATGTTGGTACAATCTACATGTACGTACCTAGTTTTTGTGTCAAAAGTTGCAATAAAGTGCTTGTATGCTTAAAATGCTTATCTCAACCGGTCACCTTTTGGCCTGCCCTTTTATAGACAGAAACCTAGAAAGATACGCCCGAGGGCGGTAGCCCGAGGGCGAAACTCGCGATTTTTGTGTTTTTCCATTCGCCCGGGACGACGAAATGAGCTCTGTGCACATCGTGCCGAAAACTGTCTTCTCCACCTTTGTTTTTGTCCGTCTGATCATAAAATCACCCTTATTTGTGTACCATTTGGAGTGCGCAGCCCAAACGTACGCGTTAATGTTAATGTTTGTATACACTACATGTATGTTCCTAGGATTTGGTAATTGAGTCAAACACACAATTCCCCGACCGTCGCGGACACCATTCTTGGACAGAAGTCCTAGTACGTAGAGTACTTTCCCTAGGTATGTGCCCGTTCGTGACTATCGTTGCGTGCATACGGACACGCTTGGGTATGTTTACCATACAAGGTTTACTAGGGAAACCTGCTTGCTCGACCATTGCCCTCCCGTCGCGGACACCATTCTTGGACAGAAGTCCTAGTACGTAGAGTACTTTCCCTAGGTATGTGCCCGTTCGTGACTATCGTTGCGTGCATACGGACACGCTTGGGTATGTTTACCATACAAGGTTTACTAGGGAAACCTGCTTGCTCGACCATTGCCCTCCCGTCGCGGACACCATTCTTGGACAGAAGTCCTAGTACGTAGAGTACTTTCCCTAGGTATGTGCCCGTTCGTGACTATCGTTGCGTGCATACGGACACGCTTGGGTATGTTTACCATACAAGGTTTACTAGGGAAACCTGCTTGCTCGACCATTGCCCTCCCGTCGCGGACACCATTCTTGGACAGAAGTCCTAGTACGTAGAGTACTTTCCCTAGGTATGTGCCCGTTCGTGACTATCGTTGCGTGCATACGGACACGCTTGGGTATGTTTACCATACAAGGTTTACTAGGGAAACCTGCTTGCTCGACCATTGCCCTCCCGTCGCGGACACCATTCTTGGACAGAAGTCCTAGTACGTAGAGTACTTTCCCTAGGTATGTGCCCGTTCGTGACTATCGTTGCGTGCATACGGACACGCTTGGGTATGTTTACCATACAAGGTTTACTAGGGAAACCTGCTTGCTCGACCATTGCCCTCCCGTCGCGGACACCATTCTTGGACAGAAGTCCTAGTACGTAGAGTACTTTCCCTAGGTATGTGCCCGTTCGTGACTATCGTTGCGTGCATACGGACACGCTTGGGTATGTTTACCATACAAGGTTTACTAGGGAAACCAGGAAGGAATTCTAGGCACACGTTTTGTTCCATCCACAGTAACTTTCGTTCTCTTAAGGTAGCAATTTAACTTGTTTGACATGATAAGAAACCTGCTTCCCCGACCGTCGCGGACACCATTCTTGGACAGAAGTCCTAGTACGTAGAGTACTTTCCCTAGGTATGTGCCCGTTCGTGACTATCGTTGCGTGCATACGGACACGCTTGGGTATGTTTACCATACAAGGTTTACTAGGGAAACCTGCTTGCTCGACCATTGCCCTCCCGTCGCGGACACCATTCTTGGACAGAAGTCCTAGTACGTAGAGTACTTTCCCTAGGTATGTGCCCGTTCGTGACTATCGTTGCGTGCATACGGACACGCTTGGGTATGTTTACCATACAAGGTTTACTAGGGAAACCTGCTTGCTCGACCATTGCCCTCCCGTCGCGGACACCATTCTTGGACAGAAGTCCTAGTACGTAGAGTACTTTCCCTAGGTATGTGCCCGTTCGTGACTATCGTTGCGTGCATACGGACACGCTTGGGTATGTTTACCATACAAGGTTTACTAGGGAAACCTGCTTGCTCGACCATTGCCCTCCCGTCGCGGACACCATTCTTGGACAGAAGTCCTAGTACGTAGAGTACTTTCCCTAGGTATGTGCCCGTTCGTGACTATCGTTGCGTGCATACGGACACGCTTGGGTATGTTTACCATACAAGGTTTACTAGGGAACCATGAAGGAATTCTAGGCACACGTTTTGTTCCATCCACAGTAACTTTCGTTCTCTTAAGGTAGCAATTTAACTTGTTTGACATGATAAGCAACCTGCTTCCCCGACCGTCGCGGACACCATTCTTGGACAGAAGTCCTAGTACGTAGAGTACTTTCCCTAGGTATGTGCCCGTTCGTGACTATCGTTGCGTGCATACGGACACGCTTGGGTATGTTTACCATACAAGGTTTACTAGGGAAACCTGCTTGCTCGACCATTGCCCTCCCGTCGCGGACACCATTCTTGGACAGAAGTCCTAGTACGTAGAGTACTTTCCCTAGGTATGTGCCCGTTCGTGACTATCGTTGCGTGCATACGGACACGCTTGGGTATGTTTACCATACAAGGTTTACTAGGGAAACCTGCTTGCTCGACCATTGCCCTCCCGTCGCGGACACCATTCTTGGACAGAAGTCCTAGTACGTAGAGTACTTTCCCTAGGTATGTGCCCGTTCGTGACTATCGTTGCGTGCATACGGACACGCTTGGGTATGTTTACCATACAAGGTTTACTAGGGAAACCTGCTTGCTCGACCATTGCCCTCCCGTCGCGGACACCATTCTTGGACAGAAGTCCTAGTACGTAGAGTACTTTCCCTAGGTATGTGCCCGTTCGTGACTATCGTTGCGTGCATACGGACACGCTTGGGTATGTTTACCATACAAGGTTTACTAGGGAAACCTGCTTGCTCGACCATTGCCCTCCCGTCGCGGACACCATTCTTGGACAGAAGTCCTAGTACGTAGAGTACTTTCCCTAGGTATGTGCCCGTTCGTGACTATCGTTGCGTGCATACGGACACGCTTGGGTATGTTTACCATACAAGGTTTACTAGGGAAACCAGGAAGGAATTCTAGGCACACGTTTTGTTCCATCCACAGTAACTTTCGTTCTCTTAAGGTAGCAATTTAACTTGTTTGACATGATAAGCAACCTGCTTCCCCGACCGTCGCGGACACCATTCTTGGACAGAAGTCCTAGTACGTAGAGTACTTTCCCTAGGTATGTGCCCGTTCGTGACTATCGTTGCGTGCATACGGACACGCTTGGGTATGTTTACCATACAAGGTTTACTAGGGAAACCTGCTTGCTCGACCATTGCCCTCCCGTCGCGGACACCATTCTTGGACAGAAGTCCTAGTACGTAGAGTACTTTCCCTAGGTATGTGCCCGTTCGTGACTATCGTTGCGTGCATACGGACACGCTTGGGTATGTTTACCATACAAGGTTTACTAGGGAAACCTGCTTGCTCGACCATTGCCCTCCCGTCGCGGACACCATTCTTGGACAGAAGTCCTAGTACGTAGAGTACTTTCCCTAGGTATGTGCCCGTTCGTGACTATCGTTGCGTGCATACGGACACGCTTGGGTATGTTTACCATACAAGGTTTACTAGGGAAACCTGCTTGCTCGACCATTGCCCTCCCGTCGCGGACACCATTCTTGGACAGAAGTCCTAGTACGTAGAGTACTTTCCCTAGGTATGTGCCCGTTCGTGACTATCGTTGCGTGCATACGGACACGCTTGGGTATGTTTACCATACAAGGTTTACTAGGGAAACCTGCTTGCTCGACCATTGCCCTCCCGTCGCGGACACCATTCTTGGACAGAAGTCCTAGTACGTAGAGTACTTTCCCTAGGTATGTGCCCGTTCGTGACTATCGTTGCGTGCATACGGACACGCTTGGGTATGTTTACCATACAAGGTTTACTAGGGAAACCTGCTTGCTCGACCATTGCCCTCCCGTCGCGGACACCATTCTTGGACAGAAGTCCTAGTACGTAGAGTACTTTCCCTAGGTATGTGCCCGTTCGTGACTATCGTTGCGTGCATACGGACACGCTTGGGTATGTTTACCATACAAGGTTTACTAGGGAAACCTGCTTGCTCGACCATTGCCCTCCCGTCGCGGACACCATTCTTGGACAGAAGTCCTAGTACGTAGAGTACTTTCCCTAGGTATGTGCCCGTTCGTGACTATCGTTGCGTGCATACGGACACGCTTGGGTATGTTTACCATACAAGGTTTACTAGGGAAACCTGCTTGCTCGACCATTGCCCTCCCGTCGCGGACACCATTCTTGGACAGAAGTCCTAGTACGTAGAGTACTTTCCCTAGGTATGTGCCCGTTCGTGACTATCGTTGCGTGCATACGGACACGCTTGGGTATGTTTACCATACAAGGTTTACTAGGGAAACCTGCTTGCTCGACCATTGCCCTCCCGTCGCGGACACCATTCTTGGACAGAAGTCCTAGTACGTAGAGTACTTTCCCTAGGTATGTGCCCGTTCGTGACTATCGTTGCGTGCATACGGACACGCTTGGGTATGTTTACCATACAAGGTTTACTAGGGAAACCTGCTTGCTCGACCATTGCCCTCCCGTCGCGGACACCATTCTTGGACAGAAGTCCTAGTACGTAGAGTACTTTCCCTAGGTATGTGCCCGTTCGTGACTATCGTTGCGTGCATACGGACACGCTTGGGTATGTTTACCATACAAGGTTTACTAGGGAAACCTGCTTGCTCGACCATTGCCCTCCCGTCGCGGACACCATTCTTGGACAGAAGTCCTAGTACGTAGAGTACTTTCCCTAGGTATGTGCCCGTTCGTGACTATCGTTGCGTGCATACGGACACGCTTGGGTATGTTTACCATACAAGGTTTACTAGGGAAACCTGCTTGCTCGACCATTGCCCTCCCGTCGCGGACACCATTCTTGGACAGAAGTCCTAGTACGTAGAGTACTTTCCCTAGGTATGTGCCCGTTCGTGACTATCGTTGCGTGCATACGGACACGCTTGGGTATGTTTACCATACAAGGTTTACTAGGGAAACCTGCTTGCTCGACCATTGCCCTCCCGTCGCGGACACCATTCTTGGACAGAAGTCCTAGTACGTAGAGTACTTTCCCTAGGTATGTGCCCGTTCGTGACTATCGTTGCGTGCATACGGACACGCTTGGGTATGTTTACCATACAAGGTTTACTAGGGAAACCTGCTTGCTCGACCATTGCCCTCCCGTCGCGGACACCATTCTTGGACAGAAGTCCTAGTACGTAGAGTACTTTCCCTAGGTATGTGCCCGTTCGTGACTATCGTTGCGTGCATACGGACACGCTTGGGTATGTTTACCATACAAGGTTTACTAGGGAAACCTGCTTGCTCGACCATTGCCCTCCCGTCGCGGACACCATTCTTGGACAGAAGTCCTAGTACGTAGAGTACTTTCCCTAGGTATGTGCCCGTTCGTGACTATCGTTGCGTGCATACGGACACGCTTGGGTATGTTTACCATACAAGGTTTACTAGGGAAACCTGCTTGCTCGACCATTGCCCTCCCGTCGCGGACACCATTCTTGGACAGAAGTCCTAGTACGTAGAGTACTTTCCCTAGGTATGTGCCCGTTCGTGACTATCGTTGCGTGCATACGGACACGCTTGGGTATGTTTACCATACAAGGTTTACTAGGGAAACCTGCTTGCTCGACCATTGCCCTCCCGTCGCGGACACCATTCTTGGACAGAAGTCCTAGTACGTAGAGTACTTTCCCTAGGTATGTGCCCGTTCGTGACTATCGTTGCGTGCATACGGACACGCTTGGGTATGTTTACCATACAAGGTTTACTAGGGAAACCTGCTTGCTCGACCATTGCCCTCCCGTCGCGGACACCATTCTTGGACAGAAGTCCTAGTACGTAGAGTACTTTCCCTAGGTATGTGCCCGTTCGTGACTATCGTTGCGTGCATACGGACACGCTTGGGTATGTTTACCATACAAGGTTTACTAGGGAAACCTGCTTGCTCGACCATTGCCCTCCCGTCGCGGACACCATTCTTGGACAGAAGTCCTAGTACGTAGAGTACTTTCCCTAGGTATGTGCCCGTTCGTGACTATCGTTGCGTGCATACGGACACGCTTGGGTATGTTTACCATACAAGGTTTACTAGGGAAACCAGGAAGGAATTCTAGGCACACGTTTTGTTCCATCCACAGTAACTTTCGTTCTCTTAAGGTAGCTATTTAACTTGTTTGCCATGATAAGCAACCTGCTTCCCCGACCGTCGCGGACACCATTCTTGGACAGAAGTCCTAGTACGTAGAGTACTTTCCCTAGGTATGTGCCCGTTCGTGACTATCGTTGCGTGCATACGGACACGCTTGGGTATGTTTACCATACAAGGTTTACTAGGGAAACCTGCTTGCTCGACCATTGCCCTCCCGTCGCGGACACCATTCTTGGACAGAAGTCCTAGTACGTAGAGTACTTTCCCTAGGTATGTGCCCGTTCGTGACTATCGTTGCGTGCATACGGACACGCTTGGGTATGTTTACCATACAAGGTTTACTAGGGAAACCTGCTTGCTCGACCATTGCCCTCCCGTCGCGGACACCATTCTTGGACAGAAGTCCTAGTACGTAGAGTACTTTCCCTAGGTATGTGCCCGTTCGTGACTATCGTTGCGTGCATACGGACACGCTTGGGTATGTTTACCATACAAGGTTTACTAGGGAAACCTGCTTGCTCGACCATTGCCCTCCCGTCGCGGACACCATTCTTGGACAGAAGTCCTAGTACGTAGAGTACTTTCCCTAGGTATGTGCCCGTTCGTGACTATCGTTGCGTGCATACGGACACGCTTGGGTATGTTTACCATACAAGGTTTACTAGGGAAACCTGCTTGCTCGACCATTGCCCTCCCGTCGCGGACACCATTCTTGGACAGAAGTCCTAGTACGTAGAGTACTTTCCCTAGGTATGTGCCCGTTCGTGACTATCGTTGCGTGCATACGGACACGCTTGGGTATGTTTACCATACAAGGTTTACTAGGGAAACCTGCTTGCTCGACCATTGCCCTCCCGTCGCGGACACCATTCTTGGACAGAAGTCCTAGTACGTAGAGTACTTTCCCTAGGTATGTGCCCGTTCGTGACTATCGTTGCGTGCATACGGACACGCTTGGGTATGTTTACCATACAAGGTTTACTAGGGAAACCTGCTTGCTCGACCATTGCCCTCCCGTCGCGGACACCATTCTTGGACAGAAGTCCTAGTACGTAGAGTACTTTCCCTAGGTATGTGCCCGTTCGTGACTATCGTTGCGTGCATACGGACACGCTTGGGTATGTTTACCATACAAGGTTTACTAGGGAAACCTGCTTGCTCGACCATTGCCCTCCCGTCGCGGACACCATTCTTGGACAGAAGTCCTAGTACGTAGAGTACTTTCCCTAGGTATGTGCCCGTTCGTGACTATCGTTGCGTGCATACGGACACGCTTGGGTATGTTTACCATACAAGGTTTACTAGGGAAACCTGCTTGCTCGACCATTGCCCTCCCGTCGCGGACACCATTCTTGGACAGAAGTCCTAGTACGTAGAGTACTTTCCCTAGGTATGTGCCCGTTCGTGACTATCGTTGCGTGCATACGGACACGCTTGGGTATGTTTACCATACAAGGTTTACTAGGGAAACCTGCTTGCTCGACCATTGCCCTCCCGTCGCGGACACCATTCTTGGACAGAAGTCCTAGTACGTAGAGTACTTTCCCTAGGTATGTGCCCGTTCGTGACTATCGTTGCGTGCATACGGACACGCTTGGGTATGTTTACCATACAAGGTTTACTAGGGAAACCTGCTTGCTCGACCATTGCCCTCCCGTCGCGGACACCATTCTTGGACAGAAGTCCTAGTACGTAGAGTACTTTCCCTAGGTATGTGCCCGTTCGTGACTATCGTTGCGTGCATACGGACACGCTTGGGTATGTTTACCATACAAGGTTTACTAGGGAAACCTGCTTGCTCGACCATTGCCCTCCCGTCGCGGACACCATTCTTGGACAGAAGTCCTAGTACGTAGAGTACTTTCCCTAGGTATGTGCCCGTTCGTGACTATCGTTGCGTGCATACGGACACGCTTGGGTATGTTTACCATACAAGGTTTACTAGGGAAACCTGCTTGCTCGACCATTGCCCTCCCGTCGCGGACACCATTCTTGGACAGAAGTCCTAGTACGTAGAGTACTTTCCCTAGGTATGTGCCCGTTCGTGACTATCGTTGCGTGCATACGGACACGCTTGGGTATGTTTACCATACAAGGTTTACTAGGGAAACCTGCTTGCTCGACCATTGCCCTCCCGTCGCGGACACCATTCTTGGACAGAAGTCCTAGTACGTAGAGTACTTTCCCTAGGTATGTGCCCGTTCGTGACTATCGTTGCGTGCATACGGACACGCTTGGGTATGTTTACCATACAAGGTTTACTAGGGAAACCTGCTTGCTCGACCATTGCCCTCCCGTCGCGGACACCATTCTTGGACAGAAGTCCTAGTACGTAGAGTACTTTCCCTAGGTATGTGCCCGTTCGTGACTATCGTTGCGTGCATACGGACACGCTTGGGTATGTTTACCATACAAGGTTTACTAGGGAAACCTGCTTGCTCGACCATTGCCCTCCCGTCGCGGACACCATTCTTGGACAGAAGTCCTAGTACGTAGAGTACTTTCCCTAGGTATGTGCCCGTTCGTGACTATCGTTGCGTGCATACGGACACGCTTGGGTATGTTTACCATACAAGGTTTACTAGGGAAACCTGCTTGCTCGACCATTGCCCTCCCGTCGCGGACACCATTCTTGGACAGAAGTCCTAGTACGTAGAGTACTTTCCCTAGGTATGTGCCCGTTCGTGACTATCGTTGCGTGCATACGGACACGCTTGGGTATGTTTACCATACAAGGTTTACTAGGGAAACCAGGAAGGAATTCTAGGCACACGTTTTGTTCCATCCACAGTAACTTTCGTTCTCTTAAGGTAGCTATTTAACTTGTTTGCCATGATAAGTAACCTGCTTCCCCGACCGTCGCGGACACCATTCTTGGACAGAAGTCCTAGTACGTAGAGTACTTTCCCTAGGTATGTGCCCGTTCGTGACTATCGTTGCGTGCATACGGACACGCTTGGGTATGTTTACCATACAAGGTTTACTAGGGAAACCTGCTTGCTCGACCATTGCCCTCCCGTCGCGGACACCATTCTTGGACAGAAGTCCTAGTACGTAGAGTACTTTCCCTAGGTATGTGCCCGTTCGTGACTATCGTTGCGTGCATACGGACACGCTTGGGTATGTTTACCATACAAGGTTTACTAGGGAAACCTGCTTGCTCGACCATTGCCCTCCCGTCGCGGACACCATTCTTGGACAGAAGTCCTAGTACGTAGAGTACTTTCCCTAGGTATGTGCCCGTTCGTGACTATCGTTGCGTGCATACGGACACGCTTGGGTATGTTTACCATACAAGGTTTACTAGGGAAACCTGCTTGCTCGACCATTGCCCTCCCGTCGCGGACACCATTCTTGGACAGAAGTCCTAGTACGTAGAGTACTTTCCCTAGGTATGTGCCCGTTCGTGACTATCGTTGCGTGCATACGGACACGCTTGGGTATGTTTACCATACAAGGTTTACTAGGGAAACCTGCTTGCTCGACCATTGCCCTCCCGTCGCGGACACCATTCTTGGACAGAAGTCCTAGTACGTAGAGTACTTTCCCTAGGTATGTGCCCGTTCGTGACTATCGTTGCGTGCATACGGACACGCTTGGGTATGTTTACCATACAAGGTTTACTAGGGAAACCTGCTTGCTCGACCATTGCCCTCCCGTCGCGGACACCATTCTTGGACAGAAGTCCTAGTACGTAGAGTACTTTCCCTAGGTATGTGCCCGTTCGTGACTATCGTTGCGTGCATACGGACACGCTTGGGTATGTTTACCATACAAGGTTTACTAGGGAAACCTGCTTGCTCGACCATTGCCCTCCCGTCGCGGACACCATTCTTGGACAGAAGTCCTAGTACGTAGAGTACTTTCCCTAGGTATGTGCCCGTTCGTGACTATCGTTGCGTGCATACGGACACGCTTGGGTATGTTTACCATACAAGGTTTACTAGGGAAACCAGGAAGGAATTCTAGGCACACGTTTTGTTCCATCCACAGTAACTTTCGTTCTCTTAAGGTAGCTATTTAACTTGTTTGCCATGATAAGCAACCTGCTTCCCCGACCGTCGCGGACACCATTCTTGGACAGAAGTCCTAGTACGTAGAGTACTTTCCCTAGGTATGTGCCCGTTCGTGACTATCGTTGCGTGCATACGGACACGCTTGGGTATGTTTACCATACAAGGTTTACTAGGGAAACCAGGAAGGAATTCTAGGCACACGTTTTGTTCCATCCACAGTAACTTTCGTTCTCTTAAGGTAGCTATTTAACTTGTTTGCCATGATAAGCAACCTGCTTCCCCGACCGTCGCGGACACCATTCTTGGACAGAAGTCCTAGTACGTAGAGTACTTTCCCTAGGTATGTGCCCGTTCGTGACTATCGTTGCGTGCATACGGACACGCTTGGGTATGTTTACCATACAAGGTTTACTAGGGAAACCTGCTTGCTCGACCATTGCCCTCCCGTCGCGGACACCATTCTTGGACAGAAGTCCTAGTACGTAGAGTACTTTCCCTAGGTATGTGCCCGTTCGTGACTATCGTTGCGTGCATACGGACACGCTTGGGTATGTTTACCATACAAGGTTTACTAGGGAAACCTGCTTGCTCGACCATTGCCCTCCCGTCGCGGACACCATTCTTGGACAGAAGTCCTAGTACGTAGAGTACTTTCCCTAGGTATGTGCCCGTTCGTGACTATCGTTGCGTGCATACGGACACGCTTGGGTATGTTTACCATACAAGGTTTACTAGGGAAACCTGCTTGCTCGACCATTGCCCTCCCGTCGCGGACACCATTCTTGGACAGAAGTCCTAGTACGTAGAGTACTTTCCCTAGGTATGTGCCCGTTCGTGACTATCGTTGCGTGCATACGGACACGCTTGGGTATGTTTACCATACAAGGTTTACTAGGGAAACCAGGAAGGAATTCTAGGCACACGTTTTGTTCCATCCACAGTAACTTTCGTTCTCTTAAGGTAGCTATTTAACTTGTTTGCCATGATAAGCAACCTGCTTCCCCGACCGTCGCGGACACCATTCTTGGACAGAAGTCCTAGTACGTAGAGTACTTTCCCTAGGTATGTGCCCGTTCGTGACTATCGTTGCGTGCATACGGACACGCTTGGGTATGTTTACCATACAAGGTTTACTAGGGAAACCTGCTTGCTCGACCATTGCCCTCCCGTCGCGGACACCATTCTTGGACAGAAGTCCTAGTACGTAGAGTACTTTCCCTAGGTATGTGCCCGTTCGTGACTATCGTTGCGTGCATACGGACACGCTTGGGTATGTTTACCATACAAGGTTTACTAGGGAAACCTGCTTGCTCGACCATTGCCCTCCCGTCGCGGACACCATTCTTGGACAGAAGTCCTAGTACGTAGAGTACTTTCCCTAGGTATGTGCCCGTTCGTGACTATCGTTGCGTGCATACGGACACGCTTGGGTATGTTTACCATACAAGGTTTACTAGGGAAACCTGCTTGCTCGACCATTGCCCTCCCGTCGCGGACACCATTCTTGGACAGAAGTCCTAGTACGTAGAGTACTTTCCCTAGGTATGTGCCCGTTCGTGACTATCGTTGCGTGCATACGGACACGCTTGGGTATGTTTACCATACAAGGTTTACTAGGGAAACCTGCTTGCTCGACCATTGCCCTCCCGTCGCGGACACCATTCTTGGACAGAAGTCCTAGTACGTAGAGTACTTTCCCTAGGTATGTGCCCGTTCGTGACTATCGTTGCGTGCATACGGACACGCTTGGGTATGTTTACCATACAAGGTTTACTAGGGAAACCTGCTTGCTCGACCATTGCCCTCCCGTCGCGGACACCATTCTTGGACAGAAGTCCTAGTACGTAGAGTACTTTCCCTAGGTATGTGCCCGTTCGTGACTATCGTTGCGTGCATACGGACACGCTTGGGTATGTTTACCATACAAGGTTTACTAGGGAAACCTGCTTGCTCGACCATTGCCCTCCCGTCGCGGACACCATTCTTGGACAGAAGTCCTAGTACGTAGAGTACTTTCCCTAGGTATGTGCCCGTTCGTGACTATCGTTGCGTGCATACGGACACGCTTGGGTATGTTTACCATACAAGGTTTACTAGGGAAACCTGCTTGCTCGACCATTGCCCTCCCGTCGCGGACACCATTCTTGGACAGAAGTCCTAGTACGTAGAGTACTTTCCCTAGGTATGTGCCCGTTCGTGACTATCGTTGCGTGCATACGGACACGCTTGGGTATGTTTACCATACAAGGTTTACTAGGGAAACCTGCTTGCTCGACCATTGCCCTCCCGTCGCGGACACCATTCTTGGACAGAAGTCCTAGTACGTAGAGTACTTTCCCTAGGTATGTGCCCGTTCGTGACTATCGTTGCGTGCATACGGACACGCTTGGGTATGTTTACCATACAAGGTTTACTAGGGAAACCTGCTTGCTCGACCATTGCCCTCCCGTCGCGGACACCATTCTTGGACAGAAGTCCTAGTACGTAGAGTACTTTCCCTAGGTATGTGCCCGTTCGTGACTATCGTTGCGTGCATACGGACACGCTTGGGTATGTTTACCATACAAGGTTTACTAGGGAAACCTGCTTGCTCGACCATTGCCCTCCCGTCGCGGACACCATTCTTGGACAGAAGTCCTAGTACGTAGAGTACTTTCCCTAGGTATGTGCCCGTTCGTGACTATCGTTGCGTGCATACGGACACGCTTGGGTATGTTTACCATACAAGGTTTACTAGGGAAACCTGCTTGCTCGACCATTGCCCTCCCGTCGCGGACACCATTCTTGGACAGAAGTCCTAGTACGTAGAGTACTTTCCCTAGGTATGTGCCCGTTCGTGACTATCGTTGCGTGCATACGGACACGCTTGGGTATGTTTACCATACAAGGTTTACTAGGGAAACCTGCTTGCTCGACCATTGCCCTCCCGTCGCGGACACCATTCTTGGACAGAAGTCCTAGTACGTAGAGTACTTTCCCTAGGTATGTGCCCGTTCGTGACTATCGTTGCGTGCATACGGACACGCTTGGGTATGTTTACCATACAAGGTTTACTAGGGAAACCTGCTTGCTCGACCATTGCCCTCCCGTCGCGGACACCATTCTTGGACAGAAGTCCTAGTACGTAGAGTACTTTCCCTAGGTATGTGCCCGTTCGTGACTATCGTTGCGTGCATACGGACACGCTTGGGTATGTTTACCATACAAGGTTTACTAGGGAAACCTGCTTGCTCGACCATTGCCCTCCCGTCGCGGACACCATTCTTGGACAGAAGTCCTAGTACGTAGAGTACTTTCCCTAGGTATGTGCCCGTTCGTGACTATCGTTGCGTGCATACGGACACGCTTGGGTATGTTTACCATACAAGGTTTACTAGGGAAACCAGGAAGGAATTCTAGGCACACGTTTTGTTCCATCCACAGTAACTTTCGTTCTCTTAAGGTAGCTATTTAACTTGTTTGCCATGATAAGCAACCTGCTTCCCCGACCGTCGCGGACACCATTCTTGGACAGAAGTCCTAGTACGTAGAGTACTTTCCCTAGGTATGTGCCCGTTCGTGACTATCGTTGCGTGCATACGGACACGCTTGGGTATGTTTACCATACAAGGTTTACTAGGGAAACCTGCTTGCTCGACCATTGCCCTCCCGTCGCGGACACCATTCTTGGACAGAAGTCCTAGTACGTAGAGTACTTTCCCTAGGTATGTGCCCGTTCGTGACTATCGTTGCGTGCATACGGACACGCTTGGGTATGTTTACCATACAAGGTTTACTAGGGAAACCTGCTTGCTCGACCATTGCCCTCCCGTCGCGGACACCATTCTTGGACAGAAGTCCTAGTACGTAGAGTACTTTCCCTAGGTATGTGCCCGTTCGTGACTATCGTTGCGTGCATACGGACACGCTTGGGTATGTTTACCATACAAGGTTTACTAGGGAAACCTGCTTGCTCGACCATTGCCCTCCCGTCGCGGACACCATTCTTGGACAGAAGTCCTAGTACGTAGAGTACTTTCCCTAGGTATGTGCCCGTTCGTGACTATCGTTGCGTGCATACGGACACGCTTGGGTATGTTTACCATACAAGGTTTACTAGGGAAACCTGCTTGCTCGACCATTGCCCTCCCGTCGCGGACACCATTCTTGGACAGAAGTCCTAGTACGTAGAGTACTTTCCCTAGGTATGTGCCCGTTCGTGACTATCGTTGCGTGCATACGGACACGCTTGGGTATGTTTACCATACAAGGTTTACTAGGGAAACCTGCTTGCTCGACCATTGCCCTCCCGTCGCGGACACCATTCTTGGACAGAAGTCCTAGTACGTAGAGTACTTTCCCTAGGTATGTGCCCGTTCGTGACTATCGTTGCGTGCATACGGACACGCTTGGGTATGTTTACCATACAAGGTTTACTAGGGAAACCTGCTTGCTCGACCATTGCCCTCCCGTCGCGGACACCATTCTTGGACAGAAGTCCTAGTACGTAGAGTACTTTCCCTAGGTATGTGCCCGTTCGTGACTATCGTTGCGTGCATACGGACACGCTTGGGTATGTTTACCATACAAGGTTTACTAGGGAAACCTGCTTGCTCGACCATTGCCCTCCCGTCGCGGACACCATTCTTGGACAGAAGTCCTAGTACGTAGAGTACTTTCCCTAGGTATGTGCCCGTTCGTGACTATCGTTGCGTGCATACGGACACGCTTGGGTATGTTTACCATACAAGGTTTACTAGGGAAACCTGCTTGCTCGACCATTGCCCTCCCGTCGCGGACACCATTCTTGGACAGAAGTCCTAGTACGTAGAGTACTTTCCCTAGGTATGTGCCCGTTCGTGACTATCGTTGCGTGCATACGGACACGCTTGGGTATGTTTACCATACAAGGTTTACTAGGGAAACCTGCTTGCTCGACCATTGCCCTCCCGTCGCGGACACCATTCTTGGACAGAAGTCCTAGTACGTAGAGTACTTTCCCTAGGTATGTGCCCGTTCGTGACTATCGTTGCGTGCATACGGACACGCTTGGGTATGTTTACCATACAAGGTTTACTAGGGAAACCTGCTTGCTCGACCATTGCCCTCCCGTCGCGGACACCATTCTTGGACAGAAGTCCTAGTACGTAGAGTACTTTCCCTAGGTATGTGCCCGTTCGTGACTATCGTTGCGTGCATACGGACACGCTTGGGTATGTTTACCATACAAGGTTTACTAGGGAAACCTGCTTGCTCGACCATTGCCCTCCCGTCGCGGACACCATTCTTGGACAGAAGTCCTAGTACGTAGAGTACTTTCCCTAGGTATGTGCCCGTTCGTGACTATCGTTGCGTGCATACGGACACGCTTGGGTATGTTTACCATACAAGGTTTACTAGGGAAACCTGCTTGCTCGACCATTGCCCTCCCGTCGCGGACACCATTCTTGGACAGAAGTCCTAGTACGTAGAGTACTTTCCCTAGGTATGTGCCCGTTCGTGACTATCGTTGCGTGCATACGGACACGCTTGGGTATGTTTACCATACAAGGTTTACTAGGGAAACCTGCTTGCTCGACCATTGCCCTCCCGTCGCGGACACCATTCTTGGACAGAAGTCCTAGTACGTAGAGTACTTTCCCTAGGTATGTGCCCGTTCGTGACTATCGTTGCGTGCATACGGACACGCTTGGGTATGTTTACCATACAAGGTTTACTAGGGAAACCTGCTTGCTCGACCATTGCCCTCCCGTCGCGGACACCATTCTTGGACAGAAGTCCTAGTACG
Source organism: Anopheles merus (assembly GCF_017562075.2). Taxonomy (NCBI): domain Eukaryota; kingdom Metazoa; phylum Arthropoda; class Insecta; order Diptera; family Culicidae; genus Anopheles; species Anopheles merus. The sequence continues at coordinate 33,205 of NW_024427599.1, read as the reverse complement.
TAGAGTACTTTCCCTAGGTATGTGCCCGTTCGTGACTATCGTTGCGTGCATACGGACACGCTTGGGTATGTTTACCATACAAGGTTTACTAGGGAAACCTGCTTGCTCGACCATTGCCCTCCCGTCGCGGACACCATTCTTGGACAGAAGTCCTAGTACGTAGAGTACTTTCCCTAGGTATGTGCCCGTTCGTGACTATCGTTGCGTGCATACGGACACGCTTGGGTATGTTTACCATACAAGGTTTACTAGGGAAACCTGCTTGCTCGACCATTGCCCTCCCGTCGCGGACACCATTCTTGGACAGAAGTCCTAGTACGTAGAGTACTTTCCCTAGGTATGTGCCCGTTCGTGACTATCGTTGCGTGCATACGGACACGCTTGGGTATGTTTACCATACAAGGTTTACTAGGGAAACCTGCTTGCTCGACCATTGCCCTCCCGTCGCGGACACCATTCTTGGACAGAAGTCCTAGTACGTAGAGTACTTTCCCTAGGTATGTGCCCGTTCGTGACTATCGTTGCGTGCATACGGACACGCTTGGGTATGTTTACCATACAAGGTTTACTAGGGAAACCTGCTTGCTCGACCATTGCCCTCCCGTCGCGGACACCATTCTTGGACAGAAGTCCTAGTACGTAGAGTACTTTCCCTAGGTATGTGCCCGTTCGTGACTATCGTTGCGTGCATACGGACACGCTTGGGTATGTTTACCATACAAGGTTTACTAGGGAAACCTGCTTGCTCGACCATTGCCCTCCCGTCGCGGACACCATTCTTGGACAGAAGTCCTAGTACGTAGAGTACTTTCCCTAGGTATGTGCCCGTTCGTGACTATCGTTGCGTGCATACGGACACGCTTGGGTATGTTTACCATACAAGGTTTACTAGGGAAACCTGCTTGCTCGACCATTGCCCTCCCGTCGCGGACACCATTCTTGGACAGAAGTCCTAGTACGTAGAGTACTTTCCCTAGGTATGTGCCCGTTCGTGACTATCGTTGCGTGCATACGGACACGCTTGGGTATGTTTACCATACAAGGTTTACTAGGGAAACCAGGAAGGAATTCTAGGCACACGTTTTGTTCCATCCACAGTAACTTTCGTTCTCTTAAGGTAGCTATTTAACTTGTTTGCCATGATAAGCAACCTGCTTCCCCGACCGTCGCGGACACCATTCTTGGACAGAAGTCCTAGTACGTAGAGTACTTTCCCTAGGTATGTGCCCGTTCGTGACTATCGTTGCGTGCATACGGACACGCTTGGGTATGTTTACCATACAAGGTTTACTAGGGAAACCTGCTTGCTCGACCATTGCCCTCCCGTCGCGGACACCATTCTTGGACAGAAGTCCTAGTACGTAGAGTACTTTCCCTAGGTATGTGCCCGTTCGTGACTATCGTTGCGTGCATACGGACACGCTTGGGTATGTTTACCATACAAGGTTTACTAGGGAAACCTGCTTGCTCGACCATTGCCCTCCCGTCGCGGACACCATTCTTGGACAGAAGTCCTAGTACGTAGAGTACTTTCCCTAGGTATGTGCCCGTTCGTGACTATCGTTGCGTGCATACGGACACGCTTGGGTATGTTTACCATACAAGGTTTACTAGGGAAACCTGCTTGCTCGACCATTGCCCTCCCGTCGCGGACACCATTCTTGGACAGAAGTCCTAGTACGTAGAGTACTTTCCCTAGGTATGTGCCCGTTCGTGACTATCGTTGCGTGCATACGGACACGCTTGGGTATGTTTACCATACAAGGTTTACTAGGGAAACCTGCTTGCTCGACCATTGCCCTCCCGTCGCGGACACCATTCTTGGACAGAAGTCCTAGTACGTAGAGTACTTTCCCTAGGTATGTGCCCGTTCGTGACTATCGTTGCGTGCATACGGACACGCTTGGGTATGTTTACCATACAAGGTTTACTAGGGAAACCTGCTTGCTCGACCATTGCCCTCCCGTCGCGGACACCATTCTTGGACAGAAGTCCTAGTACGTAGAGTACTTTCCCTAGGTATGTGCCCGTTCGTGACTATCGTTGCGTGCATACGGACACGCTTGGGTATGTTTACCATACAAGGTTTACTAGGGAAACCTGCTTGCTCGACCATTGCCCTCCCGTCGCGGACACCATTCTTGGACAGAAGTCCTAGTACGTAGAGTACTTTCCCTAGGTATGTGCCCGTTCGTGACTATCGTTGCGTGCATACGGACACGCTTGGGTATGTTTACCATACAAGGTTTACTAGGGAAACCTGCTTGCTCGACCATTGCCCTCCCGTCGCGGACACCATTCTTGGACAGAAGTCCTAGTACGTAGAGTACTTTCCCTAGGTATGTGCCCGTTCGTGACTATCGTTGCGTGCATACGGACACGCTTGGGTATGTTTACCATACAAGGTTTACTAGGGAAACCTGCTTGCTCGACCATTGCCCTCCCGTCGCGGACACCATTCTTGGACAGAAGTCCTAGTACGTAGAGTACTTTCCCTAGGTATGTGCCCGTTCGTGACTATCGTTGCGTGCATACGGACACGCTTGGGTATGTTTACCATACAAGGTTTACTAGGGAAACCTGCTTGCTCGACCATTGCCCTCCCGTCGCGGACACCATTCTTGGACAGAAGTCCTAGTACGTAGAGTACTTTCCCTAGGTATGTGCCCGTTCGTGACTATCGTTGCGTGCATACGGACACGCTTGGGTATGTTTACCATACAAGGTTTACTAGGGAAACCTGCTTGCTCGACCATTGCCCTCCCGTCGCGGACACCATTCTTGGACAGAAGTCCTAGTACGTAGAGTACTTTCCCTAGGTATGTGCCCGTTCGTGACTATCGTTGCGTGCATACGGACACGCTTGGGTATGTTTACCATACAAGGTTTACTAGGGAAACCAGGAAGGAATTCTAGGCACACGTTTTGTTCCATCCACAGTAACTTTCGTTCTCTTAAGGTAGCTATTTAACTTGTTTGCCATGATAAGCAACCTGCTTCCCCGACCGTCGCGGACACCATTCTTGGACAGAAGTCCTAGTACGTAGAGTACTTTCCCTAGGTATGTGCCCGTTCGTGACTATCGTTGCGTGCATACGGACACGCTTGGGTATGTTTACCATACAAGGTTTACTAGGGAAACCAGGAAGGAATTCTAGGCACACGTTTTGTTCCATCCACAGTAACTTTCGTTCTCTTAAGGTAGCTATTTAACTTAACTAGACGTGTTCTCACCTCGCTCCCGCTCGACACCAGAGTTCTACCGAACATTTTATACCCGGAGGCCCCGCCGCTACGGTATAAATTTGCTCGGTGCTCTGCTCATCCGCTCAGTCTTCTTCCAGCCTTCGAGACGGCGTTACGCTGCCCAAATACCCAGCGATCAGTGATTTTGTGTGTGTGTGTGTGTGAAAGTGTCAGTATTCTTTTAACCGTTGACGAGGAAGGTCGTGCTTCTGCTAGTCTCAGTTTTTAGAGTGCTTGATACAGTGTGTGTGTGTGTGTGCAGTGTGGTGCAGTGTGGTGCAGTGTTCCGTGTTAACAATTCCAACCGCTATTAGCATCGCCTTCTGCGTTTAATATTTTAATTATTCTGCCGTCGGCCTTTTTCCCGTCGGCATTTTAGCATCGCCTTCTGCGTTAATTATTTTAATTATTTTGCCGTCGGCTTTTTTCCCGTCGGCATTTTAGCATCACCTTCTGTGTATTTTATTTATTTTTTTTTTTTTTGCCGTCGGCTTTTTTCCCGTCGGCATTTTAGCATCACCTTCTGTGTATTTTATTTATTTCTCTTTGCCGTCGGCTTTTTTCCCGTTGGCATTTTAGCATCACCTTCTGTGTATTTTATTTAATTTAAATTTTTTGCCGTCGGCTTTTTCCCGTCGGCATTTTAGCATCACCTTCTGTGTATTTATTTAATTCATTATTTTGCCGTCGGCATTTTTCCCGTCGGCATTTTAGCATCACCTTCTGTGTATTTATTTATTTCTTTTTGCCGTCGGCTTTTCCCCGTCGGCATTTTAGCATCACCTTCTGTGTATTTTATTTAATTTTATTTTGCCGTCGGCATTTTTCCCGTCGGCATTTTAGCATCACCTTCTGTGTATTTTATTTAATTTTATTTTGCCGTCGGCTTTTTTCCCGTCGGCATTTTAGCATCACCTTCTGTGTATTTTATTTATTTCTTTTTGCCGTCGGCTTTTTCCCGTCGGCATTTTAGCATCACCTCTGTGTATTAAAAATAAAATTTTTATTTTTGCCATCGGCTTTTTTCCGTCGGCATATTTGCAATTTAAAATTTTAAAATAATTAAGCTTTGGAATTGTTAACCGGTACTGTAAGTGCCACGTGTGAGTGAAGTGAAGTGATTCCGTGTCTTGATAACTCCGATTGCCATTTTTGTTAAGCCTTCTGCAAAAAATAATAATTCAAAAAAAACCCACATTTGCCGTCGGGAAATTAGCATCGCCTCCAGCGTTTGAATTAACTGCATTTTGCGATTTTTATTATTTTTTAATATCTATTTCTTTAACTTTCCATTAATTACAATTAGCATCACCTTCAGTGCCAATTATTATACATTTATTTTTAAAAGCCTTCTGCAATAAACAATGATTTAAATTGCCCTTGTTTAATATATTATAATCACCTTCAGTGTATTACAAAAGAGAAAGCCTTCTGCATATTTATATATAAATTAATAATTTTCCTTCGATTATTTTATTTAAAAGTGCCTTAAGCAATTAAATAAATTTTAGCATCGCCTTCTGCGCATCTTTTTAAATAAGCTCTCGTTGACGACTTCGGCCGGAATCACTAGTGTTGTGTGTGTGTGTGTGAAAAAGTGAAGTGATTCCGTGTCTTGATAACTCCGATCGCCCTTTGCATTAAGCCTTCTGCAATTAATAATTTATTCAATAAACCCACATTTTTCGTGCGGAAATTAGCATCGCATTCAGCGTTTTCCATTTAACTGCCTTTTGTGGATTTAATTAAAAATAATTAACTTTCTCCCAATTTAAATTAGCATCACCTTCAGTGTCCCATTAATAAACCATTTGTTTTAAATAAGCCTTCAGCATTTAAAATTTATTTAATTTTACTCAATTAAACTTATTTAGAATCACCTTCAGTGAAGAAAAAAAATTGAAGCCTTCTGCAAATCAATTAATTAATAAATATTATTTTTAAAAAAAAAGTGCCCTAAGCAATATCATTTTGTAACGCCTTCAGCGCTTTCATTAAAAAAACAGCTTTCGTCGACGACTTCGGCCGGAATCACTAGTGTTGTGTGTGTGTGTGTGTGTGTGTGTGTGTGAAAGTGAAGTGATTCCGTGTTTTGATAACTCCGATTGCTTTTTGTTCTAAGCCTTCTGCAATTTTAATTTAATTCCACAAACCCACATTTGCCGTCGGGAATTTAGCATCGCCTTCAGCGTCTTTACCAAGTGCCTTCTGCAAACAAATTAAATAAATAATCAAGTTATATTAAATTAAATAAATAGAATTGCCTTCTGCAACTAAAACAAATATATTTTATTAAATTATTTAGCCTTTTGCACTAATCATTTATTCACAAAGAAATTCATTTAATTGCTTATTAGAATCGCCCTTAGCGCTTAAATACCTTTTCAAACCATTTAATTAACCTAGTTTAAATATTAAAATTTTAATTTACTCGCCAACTTCAATAAATTAATAGTAAAAGCATCGCCTTCAGCGTCTTATTTTAAATTAAACCTTCTGCATCAAGCATTCGTTGAGACTTCGGCCGGAATCACTAGTGTGTGTGTGTGTGTGAAAAGTGAAGTGCAGTGTTCTCGTGTTGACTGCTCCGATTGCCATAAGCCTTCTGCATTTGATTTAATTAAAATCAATTAATTTAATTTGCCTTTTTTTAAATCCTTTTTTTTCCCATTGGGAAATTAGCATCGCCTTCAGCGTTGGAACAAAATTATTTTCAATAGTTGCCTTCTGCAAAATACTTCACCATTTATTATAAATTTAATAACAATTATAAAATAAACTGTTTGCCTTAAATAAACCAAATCAATTACATAAGCCTTCAGCAAACATATTTTTTGAATTAAATTGCCCTCTGCAAAAAAAAACAATTATTCAAAATCCTATAAGACAATTATTATTAGCATCGCCTTCTGCGTTCAATTAATAAATTAATTAATCAAGCCTTCTGCAAATAAGCTTTCGTTGAGCGGTCCACGAGAATACTTGTACTAAGTGTGTGTTGTGTTCGAGACTCCCGGTTCCATCTGTTCCAGCGACGAGAAACATCGAGAGTTTTCAAACCGGCAAATAGTTTAATTTTTATAGTGTAGAATTTGAAATCCCATTCACAACCTAACCAAATCTCAATTAGTTCCCCAACTAAACCATTATTATATAAAACTGCATTTATTTTCTTATTTCGATTCTTTCTCCCCCTCAGCATTAAATTTCATATTAAATATAAAACTAACAGTAGAAATAGGCAAAAAAAATATTACATAAATAATTCAAACCACCATTCGTAAAGTAGAATAATTCCAAACCCAGTAGAGCTAACAATTTAAATTTCAAAATCCATCCAAACAAAATTTCAAAACTCTCGTAAAGCTAACAAAATATTCTCCAATAACGAAACACAGAGCAAGGTGACCGGAAACCCATTTTACCTGTAACCCGTAGCATAGCCAAAATAGAACGGGGGAAAATTCCCATTTTACCTGTAACGTTGAAGCACACACGTCTCCTCACGTAGTTTGTCACTTTTAAGCATTCCTAAATTTCATTCATTTCATTCATTTCATTCAAATCTCAAAATTTTGAAATAACTTTAACTCTGAAGAATTAAAATAACACTTACAAAGCCTTCCGCGATAATAATAATAATTAAACCAGTCCAATTACTTTCCGTTGGAAATTTTTTGTTTACTTAAGATATTAAAATATTATTTTATTCTCTTCCACTATTAATAAGAAAAAATCTTAATTTAAACAAGTCTTTTTATTAAAATTAATAAAATCGCCTTAAGCACAATACAGCAAAATTAAGTAAATTCTCTCTTTAATACATTGCTTCATTATTGCCATAGCATAATTCAATTTCAAACCATCAATTTAATTACACTTCCACAATCAATCTCAATTCCTATATAGATCTTTAAACTTCATATAAATTATTTTAAAATTCAATTTTACAAACTCAGTTGCTTCATTACAATTCTTCACCTTTTAAATTAATGGCAATACGATCTCCCAATCCACAACCCTAATAAGTAGAAATTTATTAAATCACGTAGTTATTCCTTTTCTCCCGGTTTAAGCATTCCTAAACTTCATTATTTCATTCATTTCATTCATATCACAAATATTTAAATAACTTAAACTCCAACACATACAAAGCCTTCCGCTATATAATTTTATTTACACTAGTTCAATTCTTTTCCGTCGGGAAATTTATTTCAATTAAATTATTTAAATATTATTTTATACTTTTCAAACATTTATTCAATCAGACAAGCCTTTCAATTAAAAAATTTAAAATTGCCTTCCGCGAAATTCATCAATTAAATAATCTCAATTTCAATTCGTTGCTTCATTATTGCCATAGCAAACTTTCATTTAAACCATCAATTTAATTTCCTTATACAATCATTCTCAATCCATTATTACATCTTCATACTTAATATAAATTAATTTATAATTCAATTTTAATAACTCGTTTGCCTAAATTACAATTCTCCACCTTATTAATTATTGACAATACGTTCTCTCCATCCAAAACCCCTTAACAAGTAGAAGTTCATTAAATCACGTAGCTATTTTTCCCCGGTTGTTTGCATGTCTAATAATAATTAATATTTCATATTTTGAAAGTTGAGCAATAATTTAAAAGATTTATATTAAAGCCCCATACCATTTTGACATTAAATTTTATTATTTGACACTTGCAATTGATCAATTAATTATACTCAAATATTTAAATTAAATAAACTCACTTTTACTCAAGGGTTCTTAAATACTTTCATTAAATACTTTACTACTTTTATCTGCCGGCCCGATCCCACAAGAACGATTTAATATACAATAACAAAAGATTAAAACATCAATTAATACTTTTAAAGCCATACTCCATAAATAATTCTTATATTAATTGACTCAATATTTTAATTATCCATGCAGACCTTATATTCAATTTAAACTAAATCCTATTTTATTATTGCTTTGCTTATCATTATATTCATTCAAAGTAGAACTGAATATTTAAATTTAAAGTATCCATCCTAACAAAATTTCAAAACTCTCGTAAAGCTAACAAAATAATCTCCAATAACGGAGCATAGACCAAGGTGACCGGAAACCCATTTTACCTGTAACCCGTAGCATAGCCAAAATAGAACGGGGGAAAATTCCCATTTTACCTGTAACGTTGAAGCACACACGTCTCCTCACGTAGTTTGTCACTTTTAAGCATTCCTAAATTTCATTCATTTCATTCATTTCATTCAAATCTCAAAATTTTGAAATAACTAAAATTCTGAAGAATTAAATTTAATACACGAAGCCTTCCGCGATAATAATAATATTTACACTAGTTCAGTTGCTTTCCGTTGGCAATTTTATTTCAATTAAATCATTTAAATATTATTTTATTCTTTATAAAAATATATATAAATATATATTATTTAAACAAGTCATTCACTTAATAATATATTGACATCGCCTTCAGCGCAATAATACACAAATATATATTCATGCTTTTAATTTCATTGCTTCATCATTTTAAAGCATTTTTTCCATTACAAGCCATTTAAATCATTTCCCTTAACACCCAATATTAATTACACTTGACATTAGTTTCAATCTAAATTCATTTCCAAATAGAAATTTTATTTAATCACGTAGTTATTATTTCATCCCGGTCCTCTGCATGTTTATTAAAAAATAAATTAGTTTTTCGATTTGAATAGTTTTTAAATTAATTAAATAGATTTATTTACATTATCAAATCAACAGCTGACCACTTGACATCAAACGTTGACACATTATCAAATTGACAGCTCAATATTTATGACAATTGACGTCGCTTCGACAGTTAAATTGGTTGACAGTTATTACTTAAATTAATTAACAGTCGTAACGGAAAAATTTAATAATATTCAAACATTTAATTTAAATTTAACTCACTTTTGCTTAAAAATTCTAAATTATTAAATTAAAATAATTCATATAAATAAATTTTTTGCTGGCATCCTAATAATTAACATATTTACACTATTAATATCCAAAATCACTCGATTGACAATAGAAATTTATAAAGTAAACTCCTAATTTTTTTGAATAATCATCATAACAGTTGAAAAATTTCTTTTAAATATCCACATAGAAATTATATTCGATTTTAATTAATTATTACTAATTCCTTGCCGATTTCTAACATCTTCATATTTAATTAAACTGTTTGGTTAGATTTATATCAGCACTCTTGACATAAAACGTCATATTCATTTGACAATCAAACAATTCTGACAATTTTTTACACCTGACATTGACATTAAATAGACTGACAGCTTTTTAAATAAAACAATCTAAATTTTCAATTTATTAAGCTTGATACCTTATTAAATAATTATCGGAATTCCTTCCCCCCCTCTTACCACTCAAAAAAAAAAAAAGAGCCCCTTTCACTTTTATTTAACTTATATCCAATCTTAATTACCTTATACACTCTCTCCATGTATTCTTTGACATTTAAATAATTGATGCTATTCATTTATGACTAATCTTGCTAAATTAAACCAACTCAATTAAAATTTCCTTGTTTGTTACAATATTATAATTTTTAAAATAGCTTCTGTTTAATTTAATAACAAACGTGACATTAAATTTTCGACCTTAGACAATTGACCCTAGACAATTGACAACCAATAATCCTTTTTCGATTGACACTTAATCAGGCCTGACAAATTAATTAATTACGTGACTGACATTTACATTAAACGTTCAATAACACCGACAAAAAAAAAACTATTGACAGTTTATATACAGCGCGAGATTTATTGACATCTCGCGTCAAAGCACGACAATTATTTTAATTTTCCTTCTTAATTATCATAAATTAACATTAAAATCCCTCCTGAATCGACACTCCGTAGTTACATCATCCCAAAGTATCCCAAATTATTCAATCAATTAATTAAAATTTTGCCAGTCCCTTTAGAAAATCAGTAGACAGTCATAAATAACTCCATAGAAATTAACCATAGAAATTAACGGTAGAAAAATGGTGATGAATACACGCTCCACTTTACTTCGTAGAAATAGTCCCTCAAAGGCAGGAACCAGTAGATATTCCACCCGCCGTAGCTCACTGGGAACGATGTCCCCGTCTAAGGCTTCGGCCACCAGCTTTGGTAGACGGGCATCAACAAACCAGCTGATAGCCTCCAAGGCGATGGCACCTGCCCTACGAAGAGCTTCTTCGGTAGAGGTGGAGGGGAAAGCAAAAAGGGTATCTGTTCTCCCGCAGATCGCGGAAGACAGCCAAGGGGAGGGTTCCAAGGCAGGGCAAACATATGACAGGAAATTTTTCGCAACTGCATATCCAGCAGATTCCAATCCCATGGGCCCATTGCAGAAAGCAAAACATGAGCTCATGCTGTTTATCAGGGACACCGTGAAGCACAGGGCTATTTTAGCAAAAACGCCTCAATTCTCCGATTGGGAACAGCGTATAGGCTCAGTATTGGCCCTGTTGCACAACCTTCCAGCATTTTGGCTAGGGGAGGCCGGGTCAGGAATTGATGTGGGAACGGGAACAGAGGATCTTGTGGTGGAGGATCCGGTTGTGGAGCAAGACTTAGGGCCTTTGGCAGGCCCTAATCAGGATCAGCAACCGGGTTCCATTCCCTTGAATGAGTCGGACGTCACCAAATTCTTCACTGTTTTTGGGGGAATCATGCGGGAGATGTATGACATAATAGTTAGGGAAAACGAGGCCAAGACAGCAGGAAATAAGGAACAGGGACAACAGTTGGCAGTTCAAGGAGGGAAAAATAGCAAGAAAAAGGGAAAGGGTGGGAAGGGGGAAAATAGTAAGGTTGTTGCGGCAGAGGAACCGTTGGCAGGGGAAATTTTTTCAAGTGACCAGGGATCTGGACCACAAGGGGGGCAAGAGGGGGCGCAAGAATGGCGGACGGTAAAGGGGAAGACTGCCGTGCGCCGGGAGAGGAGGAAGAGGAAGAAGCAGCGTGAAGCTGAGCAAGCAGCCAGCCTCGCCGCAAATACCCAACCTTCTGCTTCCCAACCCATGCAAAAGCCGGCACCTGCCTTTAATCCCAGGGCTGGCAGAATGCCAAATGCCATTGAACTTGAATCAATTGGGGGATTCAAGTACGCGGACATGATGCCAATCCTTAGGGAAACGGTGAAAAAGGAGGATGTGCAGAGAATCCGCACAAACTTCAAGGGTCATCTACTCCTGGAATTAGCACCATTGTCGCACCAGGAAACGATGACCCTTTGGAGAGAGGTGTCCAAAGCTCTTGACGGCAAAGCCAAATGCCGACCGCGGACACCCTCAGTGCGGGTGAACTGCACCAACATTCCGCCTGGCACTTCATCCGAAGAAATTTCTTCGGAAATGAGTGCCGCGTTGGGCGTTGAAATTTTCAGCGACCAAATCACGACCGTAAAAACGCATTACGGTACGTTGGTCGCATTTTTCGATTGCCCAGCAATAGCGGTCACCGACCAGGCCCTTGCGAGGCAGTACACGGTTGGTTTCAGCAAATGCTGCAGGCTTCGGCTATTGGAACGCCGGCGGCAATGCTACCGGTGCTACGAATACGGGCATACTGCTGCCCGCTGCCGTGGCAAGGACCGTAGTAGCAAATGCCACCGTTGCGCAGAAGATAAGCACGAGGGTCCGTGCACTAGGGAGCGGAAGTGCTTGGGATGCCAGGGCCCGGATGCGATCGGGCACTCGCTGGGCCAGCGCAGTTGCCGCTACTTTGGAAAGGTAACCCCACAGCCCAGTCATGATTAGAGTGTTCCAACAGAACCTCAATCATGACCAAATGGCACAAGACTTGCTTTTGCAAAGTGCTCGTGCCGAGGGTTGTGATATTTTGATTCTCTCGGACCCCTATTGGGTGCCGAGTAATAACAGCAATTGGGTTACCGATACCACTGGCCGGGTTGCAGTGGTATCAGTTGGGGATTATCCTTTTCAGCGCATCATTGACAACCAACGCGAGGACTTCGTTGTGGTCGAGATGCGGGGAATTGTTTTCTGCTCCGTTTACCTACCACCCGTGGGTTCCGATTTGACTGTCGAGGAGTACAAACGCAAATGGACCGAAATTGTGTCGGTACTCCCACGGAATCGGGACACCGTGATCGGGGGTGACGTAAACGCCTGGTCAGGTGCATGGGGGATGGAGCGAAGGCCAAACGATGGGGAAAGGGTATCTAGGGGGGGAGTTGTGATGGACGCGGCGGCCGCTTTGGGATTGGTTCTCCTAAACCAGGGCAACCAGAGCACTTGGATGGGGGGAAATGGCCGCAACTCCATAGTGGACGTGTCGTTTTGCAGCCCCTCTTTGGTAGGGGAAAATAATTGGCGAATTTGTGACGAAACCCCAAGTGACCACAATACTATTAAGTTTGTGGTCGGCAGGGTTCCGAGACAGCGTGCCAATAACGTGGGAAACTCAGCAGTAAATGGGGGAAGGTGGTCCACAAGATTCTTCGACAAGGATTTGTTCGTTGAAATCTTGAGGGACCAGGACATTTTTGGGCATGTTGCTACGGCAGAGGAGCTGACCCAGGCCATTACGGTGGCTTGTGACGGCACCATGCCTAGACAACCCCCAAGGCGACAGGGCCGGCGTCCAGTTTATTGGTGGACGTCCGAGATTGATCGGTTGCGCAGCCATTTTCATGGAATGAAACGGCGGTTCAACCGGGCCCGGACCGAGGAGCAGCGCGAGGAAAGGCGTCAAATGAAGTCGGACGCACGCGCTGCCCTGGAACGGGCCGTCAAGCTCAGCAAGGACCAACACAAGCAGGATTTGCCGGAACAATTGGAACCGCACGGCTTTGGCCCTGCGTACCAAATCCGCAAGCAGCAGTGGGAAGGAGCTCGGGTTCCGATGGAACGGGATGCTAATAAGCTCCAGTTCATCGTGAATGAGCTCTTTCCCGAGCGTCCCCCGATGGAGTGGCCCGAGACGGAAGTAGGTGGGGATCCGATGGATCCGGTCTCGGAGGAGGAGTTGGCGGAAGAGTTGAAGGAGATTGCCCGCTCACTCAACCCCAAGAAAGCTCCAGGGGACGACAATATTCCGAACATGGCTGCAGCTGCGGCAATTATGGCTTTTCCTGCCGTTTTTGCCAAAAGCTATAAGCAGCTACTGGAGACAGGCACTTTCCCCGACGCATGGAAGCGGCAGCAACTGGTGCTGCTTACCAAGTCGGGGAAACCACCTGGGGAGCCCTCGTCATACCGGCCCATTTGCTTGCTGAGTGTGTTGGGGAAAATTTTGGAGCGGTTGATTCAGCGGAGGCTGACAACCCACCTGGAGTCCACTGGGGGACTTTCGGATGCCCAATACGGTTTCCGTAAAGGGCGTTCGACCGTGGATGCCATCACTCGGGTGATGGATAACGGGAAAGTCGCTCTTGATAAAAAGCGAAAGGGGGATCGCCTCTGTGCGGTGGTAACGGTGGACGTCCGGAATGCCTTCAACTCGGCAAACTGGACAGCGATCGGCCAAGCTCTGCAGCGTAAAAACACTCCGCCTTATTTGCAGGCGTTGCTGCGGAACTATTTTATTGGCCGAACGCTCCACTACGATACGGATGAAGGAGTAGTGTCGAGGACTGTATCTGCTGGCGTTCCTCAGGGTTCGGTTCTAGGACCAACACTGTGGAACGTCATGTATGACGACCTACTCCGCTTGCCGCTCGAAGGACTACGAGCGGACATCATCGGGTTTGCTGACGACGTGGCCTTCACATTTTTGGGAAGGACCACGGAACAGGTCAGCGCGTTAGCAACGGCTAACCTGGAGAAGATCGAGCGGTGGTTGCAAGGAGTCGGTTTGGACCTTGCCCACCAAAAGACCGGGTTCATGATCTTTTGTACCCATCATGTCCCGCAGCTCGCAGAGCTACAAGCGGGCGGTCACTCGATCCAATCCACGGAAACGCTGAAATACCTGGGAGTGGACCTCTGCCGCAAACAGCACCACAGCCGGCATCTGGAGAGGGTGGTCAATAAGGCTTCACGGATTACGAATGCCTTGACCTGCCTGATGCCGAATAAGCGTGGTCCTAAGAGCCGCAGTAGGAGACAGCTCGTAAACGTCGGCAACAGTATCATCCGATACGGAGTTGCCACCTGGGGGCGATGGGTCTTAGACAAGGAGACCCATCGCAAATCGGTCCAAAGGGCGCATCGACCGGGGGCTCTCCGAGTCGCCAGCGCCTTCCAGACCGTATCCTATGACGCCGCTTGCGTTGTCGCCAACACCACCCCGTTAGTCCTCCTCATGCAGGAGGATATCCGCTGCCACGACGAAAAGGTAGCGAGTGGTGGCGTTCAATCGGACATACGGAAGCGACAACGGGAGGAAACGATGAGACGCTGGCAGGACCAGTGGACAACGGGTGCAGGGCAACCAGGAGCACCAGGATTGAAGACGAGGAGACTGATCCCAGACATTAATCTCTGGGTCAGCCGCAAGCATGGGGAAGTCGACTTTTTCCTCACCCAGCTCCTCACGGGGCACGGGTTCTTGCGCTCCTATTTCGTCGAGAAAGGCATCCTGGATGGCTCGCCCAACTGCCCCGAATGTGGGGACGCCGTGGAAGACGTGGAACACGTGCTGTTCCACTGTCCACGGTTCGATCGGATCCGGAACGAGATGCAGCAGCGGTGCCATTCCCGAGTAACAATGGATAACATTGTCTCGGAAATGTGCGCCCGCAGCGATACGTGGGAGGCCGTCCGCGCCGCCGCCAGGACAATCTTCTCCACTCTCCAAGCGAGATGGGATGTCGAGCGTCCACCAACGGCAAGGCGACGCAGGCGGGCCAGACGGCGGGCGAGGGACGCAAATGGCGGTCCCTCAGGCCCTGCGGCACGGCAACAACCCGTGCCACAAGGGCCACCGTAAGCTGGAAAGTTACTAATCTTTCTTCTTTCCTTTCGTCTCTTTCCAGCTTTCTTTTTCTCTTCTCTCTTCTATTTTCAGCTGTTTCTATCTCTTTTCTGTTTTCTTGTTTCCTCTATCCAAATTTCATTTCAGGAGAACTGCCTTACGTGCTTGGAGTGGTGACCAACGATGCAGACCCCCCATTGCCCACCCGAAGTGTGGGTGATAGGATCACAGGGACCGCGTCGCACCACGGAAAGCAGCGTAATAAGCAGCATCAGCAGACCAGATCGCCGCAGAAGATGCGTCGTGAGCCAGGGTGCAACCGCACACACGACTCCGCATGAAGTAATACGCACCACAGCGTACCGGCCGGGTTGGGTAGGTCGGAGAGGGGGATGGAATATGCTCACTCTTCGTTAACAAAAAAAAAAAGGTAGCTATTTAACTTGTTTGCCATGATAAGCAACCTGCTTCCCCGACCGTCGCGGACACCATTCTTGGACAGAAGTCCTAGTACGTAGAGTACTTTCCCTAGGTATGTGCCCGTTCGTGACTATCGTTGCGTGCATACGGACACGCTTGGGTATGTTTACCATACAAGGTTTACTAGGGAAACCTGCTTGCTCGACCATTGCCCTCCCGTCGCGGACACCATTCTTGGACAGAAGTCCTAGTACGTAGAGTACTTTCCCTAGGTATGTGCCCGTTCGTGACTATCGTTGCGTGCATACGGACACGCTTGGGTATGTTTACCATACAAGGTTTACTAGGGAAACCTGCTTGCTCGACCATTGCCCTCCCGTCGCGGACACCATTCTTGGACAGAAGTCCTAGTACGTAGAGTACTTTCCCTAGGTATGTGCCCGTTCGTGACTATCGTTGCGTGCATACGGACACGCTTGGGTATGTTTACCATACAAGGTTTACTAGGGAAACCTGCTTGCTCGACCATTGCCCTCCCGTCGCGGACACCATTCTTGGACAGAAGTCCTAGTACGTAGAGTACTTTCCCTAGGTATGTGCCCGTTCGTGACTATCGTTGCGTGCATACGGACACGCTTGGGTATGTTTACCATACAAGGTTTACTAGGGAAACCAGGAAGGAATTCTAGGCACACGTTTTGTTCCATCCACAGTAACTTTCGTTCTCTTAAGGTAGCTATTTAACTTGTTTGCCATGATAAGCAACCTGCTTCCCCGACCGTCGCGGACACCATTCTTGGACAGAAGTCCTAGTACGTAGAGTACTTTCCCTAGGTATGTGCCCGTTCGTGACTATCGTTGCGTGCATACGGACACGCTTGGGTATGTTTACCATACAAGGTTTACTAGGGAAACCTGCTTGCTCGACCATTGCCCTCCCGTCGCGGACACCATTCTTGGACAGAAGTCCTAGTACGTAGAGTACTTTCCCTAGGTATGTGCCCGTTCGTGACTATCGTTGCGTGCATACGGACACGCTTGGGTATGTTTACCATACAAGGTTTACTAGGGAAACCTGCTTGCTCGACCATTGCCCTCCCGTCGCGGACACCATTCTTGGACAGAAGTCCTAGTACGTAGAGTACTTTCCCTAGGTATGTGCCCGTTCGTGACTATCGTTGCGTGCATACGGACACGCTTGGGTATGTTTACCATACAAGGTTTACTAGGGAAACCTGCTTGCTCGACCATTGCCCTCCCGTCGCGGACACCATTCTTGGACAGAAGTCCTAGTACGTAGAGTACTTTCCCTAGGTATGTGCCCGTTCGTGACTATCGTTGCGTGCATACGGACACGCTTGGGTATGTTTACCATACAAGGTTTACTAGGGAAACCTGCTTGCTCGACCATTGCCCTCCCGTCGCGGACACCATTCTTGGACAGAAGTCCTAGTACGTAGAGTACTTTCCCTAGGTATGTGCCCGTTCGTGACTATCGTTGCGTGCATACGGACACGCTTGGGTATGTTTACCATACAAGGTTTACTAGGGAAACCTGCTTGCTCGACCATTGCCCTCCCGTCGCGGACACCATTCTTGGACAGAAGTCCTAGTACGTAGAGTACTTTCCCTAGGTATGTGCCCGTTCGTGACTATCGTTGCGTGCATACGGACACGCTTGGGTATGTTTACCATACAAGGTTTACTAGGGAAACCTGCTTGCTCGACCATTGCCCTCCCGTCGCGGACACCATTCTTGGACAGAAGTCCTAGTACGTAGAGTACTTTCCCTAGGTATGTGCCCGTTCGTGACTATCGTTGCGTGCATACGGACACGCTTGGGTATGTTTACCATACAAGGTTTACTAGGGAAACCTGCTTGCTCGACCATTGCCCTCCCGTCGCGGACACCATTCTTGGACAGAAGTCCTAGTACGTAGAGTACTTTCCCTAGGTATGTGCCCGTTCGTGACTATCGTTGCGTGCATACGGACACGCTTGGGTATGTTTACCATACAAGGTTTACTAGGGAAACCTGCTTGCTCGACCATTGCCCTCCCGTCGCGGACACCATTCTTGGACAGAAGTCCTAGTACGTAGAGTACTTTCCCTAGGTATGTGCCCGTTCGTGACTATCGTTGCGTGCATACGGACACGCTTGGGTATGTTTACCATACAAGGTTTACTAGGGAAACCTGCTTGCTCGACCATTGCCCTCCCGTCGCGGACACCATTCTTGGACAGAAGTCCTAGTACGTAGAGTACTTTCCCTAGGTATGTGCCCGTTCGTGACTATCGTTGCGTGCATACGGACACGCTTGGGTATGTTTACCATACAAGGTTTACTAGGGAAACCAGGAAGGAATTCTAGGCACACGTTTTGTTCCATCCACAGTAACTTTCGTTCTCTTAAGGTAGCTATTTAACTTGTTTGCCATGATAAGCAACCTGCTTCCCCGACCGTCGCGGACACCATTCTTGGACAGAAGTCCTAGTACGTAGAGTACTTTCCCTAGGTATGTGCCCGTTCGTGACTATCGTTGCGTGCATACGGACACGCTTGGGTATGTTTACCATACAAGGTTTACTAGGGAAACCAGGAAGGAATTCTAGGCACACGTTTTGTTCCATCCACAGTAACTTTCGTTCTCTTAAGGTAGCTATTTAACTTGTTTGCCATGATAAGCAACCTGCTTCCCCGACCGTCGCGGACACCATTCTTGGACAGAAGTCCTAGTACGTAGAGTACTTTCCCTAGGTATGTGCCCGTTCGTGACTATCGTTGCGTGCATACGGACACGCTTGGGTATGTTTACCATACAAGGTTTACTAGGGAAACCTGCTTGCTCGACCATTGCCCTCCCGTCGCGGACACCATTCTTGGACAGAAGTCCTAGTACGTAGCGTTCTTTATTGTACTTGATCAGTTTGTATTGCCTTCGCTTTGTTCCATCGACACTTGCTACTGCTCACTAAGGGGTTTTTGTTTGTGATGTGTACGATAAGCCACCGTCTATCCTATCCGGCACTTTATCAACACTTTTCACCCAAGTCATAGGAACGTAGTGTACTTTCCCTGATCGGTACACAATTTTGGTGCACGGCTATCCTGACCGGCAACTTGTACCAACATGGACATCCATGAACGCGTACGCTCGGGCTGCGCCCTCCGTGTTGTACTTTCCCTGATCGGTACACAATTTTGGTGCACGGCTATCCTGACCGGCAACTTGTACCAACATGGACATCCATGAACGCGTACGCTCGGGCTGCGCCCTCCGTGTTGTACTTTCCCTGATCGGTACACAATTTTGGTGCACGGCTATCCTGACCGGCAACTTGTACCAACATGGACATCCATGAACGCGTACGCTCGGGCTGCGCCCTCCGTGTTGTACTTTCCCTGATCGGTACACAATTTTGGTGCACGGCTATCCTGACCGGCAACTTGTACCAACATGGACATCCATGAACGCGTACGCTCGGGCTGCGCCCTCCGTGTTGTACTTTCCCTGATCGGTACACAATTTTGGTGCACGGCTATCCTGACCGGCAACTTGTACCAACATGGACATCCATGAACGCGTACGCTCGGGCTGCGCCCTCCGTGTTGTACTTTCCCTGATCGGTACACAATTTTGGTGCACGGCTATCCTGACCGGCACTAAATCGTCACTTTTCGTTCATAACCTAGGAACGTCGTGTAGGTTTCATCATTTTTATGTTTGATTCGGTTTAATATGATTGAAAAATACGCTAAGTCCTAGAAATCTGAACTCGAATACTTCCTCCATGTTGCGCCAAAAGCTATTGACCAACGCCTAGCTTGAGACCCATTTATAGTTTAATTTCCATTAATAGTTTTGAAAATAAGCTAAGTCCCAGAAATCTGAACTCGAATACTTCCTCCATGTGGCGCCAAAAGCTACTGACCAACGCCTAGCTTGAGACCCATTTATAGTTTAATTTCCATTAATAGTTTTGAAAAATACGCTAAGTCCCAGAAATCTGAACTCGAATACTTTCTCCATGTGGCGCCAAAAGCTACTGACCAACGCCTAGCTTGAGACCCATTAATAGTTTAATTTAAATTAATAGTTTTGAAAAATACGCTAAGTCCCAGAAATCTGAACTCGAATACTTCCTCCATGTTGCGCCAAAAGCTACTGACCAACGCCTAGCTTGAGACCCATTAATAGTTTAATTTAAATTAATAGTTTTGAAAAATACGCTAAGTCCCAGAAATCTGAACTCGAATACTTTCTCCATGTGGCGCCAAAAGCTACTGACCAACGCCTAGGTACATGGTTGGTACATGGATTGTATGCATGCAGGCGTACTGCCGTGCTGGACCGGAAAATCGCACTAGCTACTAGAACGTAGAGTAATTCCCCTAGATAGGTGCTTTTGCATGCCTCTGATCGACGACCATGCAACTTGCAACGTGCGACACGCGTAGGTAGGCTTCCCCATACAAGTTCCCTAGGGTAGCACCAAATTGCATACTTTCAGGCGTAATTTTCGGAACCGTGTACCGTGCATGGTACAAGTATCAGTAGCTCGTGCAATTTGTTTTGCATCGTGTTGCGGTTGCCGGTGCGTCAAGATAGGAGTGTTTCGAGACTTTTGCCAAGCTTGAGTGCCATTTGCAGGATAATTGATGTTCTAGCCACGTTAAACATGCCACTTAATGCCGAAAAGGAAAAAGCCGTTTTCTAGGGACGTCCTGTCAAAAAGGTTGCCATCAGCGCTTTCCTCTCGAGTTCAGGATTCTTGGACTTAGCGTTTTTTCACGATCCAATCAAAAGACCAGATCGTGAAATAAACAATTAATACAAGTATGTACTAGTACATCCCTTCAACCGAAGGAAGTACACCATACATGACCCGTACGCCAATCATCCAAGCACATGACACGTCGACTAAGTCAACACATCATACAACTTGGACAACCGACGGGCAAGTAGGTCATCTCGTACACGACACATCGACCGACGAGGTCAACACGCCATGCACAAGACATCCTACTACCAAGACCGACCACCTCGACACACGACACGTTAACCAAACATGGTCAACATCATCATGCGCAAGGCAACCGGCCCAAACGGGTCAACA